>NW_027192574.1:24088-32624 GCF_042370625.1 Thermothelomyces heterothallicus | reverse complement strand
GGGGGGTTTGTCTCGATGTCAAGCTTGACAGTTGCGTTGTCTTGAGTCGTTTGGAAGTGGAGGATCCTTGTCATTAGCAAAGCAAAGCAAAACAAAGCAGGAGGACTTGTGGCTCGGTCGTGGTTTAGGCCGTTGCATGAATTACCACACGATCGCGGTCTGTAACCATGCTTGTTTATCTACCTAACTATTGCGTTACCTTTATTTTTCTTGGTCTGAACATCATCTTCCTTGGACGGGCTGCGTACATACAGGTATGGGTGACTTGCTTCCTCTTCTGAACACGGAGTATATATGTTTAAATCGGGCCGGCGGCGACGACTCTGTTCGGGGAGGCCGCCTTCTTCAGCATTCTTCAAGACTCGTCCTCGAGGCTTCCAAGTTGTTTCGCCTCTTGTCCGGCCCTCCTAGTCCTCTACCACAGCCTCTTCTTTCTCCAGCCGGTTCCTATAGGGCTTATTTTTTTTAAAAAAAAAAAGAAAGAAAAGAAAAGAAGAATCGCTGGCTTCGCTAGCCGGACTGTGCCATTTCGCGCAGCCATCAGGATGAAGATGATGAGCTGCCTCTTTTCCTATCTTTTATCCTTAATCTACCACAACCACTGGCGTCAAGTATTAGATCCTTGAGCAGTGGTTGAGGGTAAGCTTCTGATGAACCGGTTAAATGTTTCTTACTCCCGAGTTCGCTATTGTAAAAGGCGGGTTGGTCAAGTTTCGTCTCATATGTGACCGAGAATGCCGTGAGATACCTGAGCCATTCCTCCATCTAACCATCCTTTCATCCTCCGTATCCTATTACCATGACTGCACGACCCTCCCTGCCTGCTTGTCAAGTTTTCCGTATTTTCTTCACTTTGCCAGCATGTACTAGGAGTCATATGTCCCTTGACAACCCACAACCCACCGTATCCCGTCATAACTGGTCATAACTGGTCGAGTAAAGGCGGACAAGACTTTTTTTTTTTTCCCTTTTTTTGTGGACCTAAGCGTCCTTGAGTAGGCAGGACAACTGAAGCTGCAGAATTGGGTACCTCGAGTGCTCATGTACGCCGGAGGGGTTCCTGCATGGATGCCCTTCCCGCATACATGCAGCCCAACGTCCCTCCCTCCCCATATGCAGCACAATGCATCCACACATCCTTGTATTCCTGCACAATGTAAAAAGGGTTTTCTGAGGTGGGGAGAGAGTTTCTATCCAATCAATTCAACGTCGACAGCCCGCCGCGTCTCCTCGGCCCTGGACCTACAAAGCGATTCAGTGGAATAGAGGAAGGCAGAGCAGAGCAGGTAAACGTCGTTGTGGTTGTGGTTGTGGTTGTCGTTGTCAATGAGGGTTGAACGCTTCGAACGGGACTATTCCATATCTCAGATACTAGTCCGTACTCCTAACCAACATGGATCAAGACACTGTACGGGAATCCCACGCACGTGTATGGGAGGCTCAGCACCCCCTCGCCTCCCCGAGGAGCACGTATGATTCCTGCCCGGCCATCCGCACCCCGTGTGCCTATCGAACCCTGGCGGTTGACGCGGCCTTGATGGTGGCCCGGGGTAGATCGTGGGGTTATGGACAGTTGACCATGACTGTGGGGAGTGGACGAGCTTGATGATCTCCTCGCCTCATTTCGGGAGGGCAAGGGGCTGCATGCAGGCTTGCTCTAGATCGGGGTGCCATCGAGAAGCTGAGATGAGAGCAAGGTGAACTGTACACGGACAGGCATTGGATTGATGGAGCCTGGACCGCCGAGCGGGATATGAGTTGGCAAAGAGCGCTCATGGTGGTCAGACCATTCTCCGTATATGACTGCCGTGTGACATACCTCAACTTTTGACGGATGGTGTAACGAATGCGAGATGTTGGTGAAAGAGAAAACCCCAGGTCTGATCAGCCCCAGGTTAACGCTGCGGATCTGACGATATCCCGCGTTGTCCCAACCTTCTCCTCGCCTTTCGGTCGACGCTGGTAGGTTCTGCTTGCTTGAGCCTTCAGAAGACGACGCGGGATGATAAGAGCACCTTGATGTCCGGGTCTGTTCAATGATACAACCATTCGCCCCTTCTACGGTTCATAGCCAATGACTTAACGCACTTCTCCCATCCCTCACAGACGATCCAATGCCCCCGGGAGGCATGATTCTAGGCTATCAGAGGTCGTGCCAAACCGTCAACGTGGGGTAATACCTGATCGTCTTCCCCCTACGGGGCTAACCGGCCCCGAACTGCATCCCAGTCGGACATTGAGAGTGGTCCATTGGGAGTGAGGAATGGGACACTCTCAGAAAAATCATGCAATACAGGCCCAATCGCCTCAAACCGCCCACCCGTCGATGAAACTCCGGGGCCCAATGAGAGAACTCGCGCATGCAACAGAACACTTTCGTCATCTCCAGACATCAGATGCAGACGGTTTCTTCACGCGAGGGCCAACGCGTTGAGGGCATCTGGCTGTGGATTTGCTGCAGACAAAGGAGAACAGGAAGAGATAGACAACGGCCGCGCATGAGGCGGGGAGACTATGCCATGCGTCTACCGCCGCGCCTAAATATGACGGGGACATACTTCCAGGAGGGCCGTGGCCGTAGTAGGGAAAGGGAGGCCCACCCCCCAACCTCGAAATGTTGAACCACTAAATCCACATGATGTTGGTAGCTGGGTATCCGGCCTGCACGGCATATCTGTGCAGAGTACCGAGCAGGCCCCTGACTCAACGACTCGCTCCTCCCTCGCAAACAAATGTTTCATGCCGAGTCGAGATGTGCGCCTCTCGATCAACCGGCCGTTGCATCCGCCTCCAGCGAGTGAAGCAGAATGTGAATGAAGCTTCAATATACTCCCGAGACGGAACATGAAGGGCGAGCACCAGGCCCCATAGGTCCGTAGTACAAGTGCTGTATAACCAGCGGCAGCTTGCCGAGAGGCCTCACGCTTCAGGAGAGGGGAATACAACTTGACCATCACTTGGCAGACCCGAAACTGTGATCCTGCAACGAGACGCCCGTTTGGGTCACGGTCAGAATGATATCGCCAGGTGATAGGAACATCTAGTCCCAGGACCGGGATGATCCGCGAAGACTTCGCGCAGGAAGGCAGAGTCCAGACCGCGAACAGGAGACATGCAAGAGACCGGCCAATCGGCCGCCCGACGGCGATGCGAAGCTCCTAGCTCAACACATATTCCATGTTACGACCCAGAAAGACTTCCGATCCATCACCGGACCGGGCCCGTCACCCGAGCAACCGTGGATGACGACGACGAAAGGCTCGTCTTCTGAGAAAGTTCTGATCGACTGAACCCGAAGGAGTTGGAGATCACCCTGCATCGAAACAAGAAAAGACGGTGAGTCTGCTTAAGACCCGCGCCTGAGTAGTGCAAGGGACCTGAAGCGGTACTACCTAGAGCTTTGATGACGCTCAGAGCTGCGATGCCGGGTCCGGTGCGGCGGGTGCGCAATCGCGACGGCATGAGTCACGGCAACATCTTTCTTTTTTTTTTTTCCCTCCATGGAAGAAAGCCCAGCAAACGCGATGGTCCCGGTGATTGTTGGTGGACCTCCAATGCCGGACACGTGCACCGACTGCTGGGATGGAGGTTGTGGTTCGAGCTGCCGGCGAATCAACACTTGACACAAGTCAGCATTGCATGGCTGCGCACGAATGGCTGCAAATGGTTGCAGTAGCCAACAGTCCGTCTCCTCGATTTGGCAAGCCGCCGTCTGCGCCAAGGCCAGTTTCTCAAATTCGAGGTTCGGACTTGGGTGAGCAAAATGGAAGCTTTTTGGCATGGTCTTTTTTTTTAAAAAAAAAGATTAAAGCTCGAGTCTGAGCTCGGGTCGCGGGTCGGGCTGTCGCTGGGGCGAAAGCGGGCAAGATAACAAGTCAATCAAGGCTTCGTCCTGGTGGCCGGACAACAGCCTCAGCCCTAAAGCTCCGCATGATCCTACTTCCTGACTTGAGCGACTTCGTAGAGCGAGGTGCTTGCTAGCAGACTCCAAATTTCTCCGCTGATTCAGCTCCTGCTTAGGGTCCGGGGCACAACAGGCCGGGGAGGTTGGTGATCGCCTATCGAACTCAACAGCGCTGTTGCCGGTGGGACGGGACAACTTCACCCTAGCAGCCTCCCCAGCGATCTCTGAGCAGCCAGTCATAATGCTTGGCGCGAGCAGCCCCAGAGGCTTTCAAGTGCTGTACTTATTTAGTGTAGTGACCGTCATCGACTCGGTGGCTCGGCAAGCGTGTGGGTCGCGTTGGGCATCCGGGCATCGACGCAGCGACTGAGAATGAGCTGTTCCAGGTTTGCGTCCCATGCCATATCATGAGACCGCCACGTAGTGCACGGCGTCCGCACCACGTTTGGCAGGGTATGGTTGCCAATACCTCGCATTTTTCGGTAGTCCGGGACGGCGTTTCCGGTATGCGGTGATTCCATTGAGTGAGCTTGTTCCAAAACCTCGGCCGTATTCGGAGAGTTGCATGGCCAAAAAAGAAGAAGAAGAATATCGAGAAAATGTTGTCCGCGCTGGCGGATGGCTTGCTGTGCACCGCGTTGTCCAGGAAGGTTGCAGAGAACACCGACGATCAAGGTTCGCAGTGGCCCTTAACTTTGGTGGTCAAGAATAGAACGGCATCTGGCAAGAGAGAGAGCACCATGGTTGCTGTCGCGTTTTCGTGGCGCGACTCAAACGGAATAGTGGAACGGTCAGAAAATGCGTCTGTACAAACCGCGATTAGGTCGGTCACAGGAAGGAAACGCAAATGATGACAAGTTTTTGCCCGGCCGATGGCAGGATTTCGCACCTACCAGTTGTTCCTAGTAGGGTCAGGGAGAGATCACTCGGTGTTCGTGGACGGCTCTCGGTGGCAACCGGAGGGTGAGCGTCGGGACGGCGGTTGAAACAATGTGCACCGGGTTGCAGGCGAGGCGGGGTGTTGTTGCGGATGAGAATGTTCACGCTGGTCTCAACCACGGAGCACCAGCCGCAACTGTGGCAATGTCACGCTTCCCCCAGAGAGGTACTGATGCCTCAGGTCGCCTTCATTCAATACTTCTGCCTGTCAGGTGTGATACTTGGGCAACCGCCCATGTAGCATAATAGACAAGGTTTGGAGTTGTGTATGTACAGTACCTAGGTAGGTAGGTATATATGTAATCTGTATGTATATACCTCATGTACTTTAGTACCCCGTAGGAAACAACCTAGGAACCTCAGATAGCTACTATTTTGCATCCAAGCATTTTTCTTGCACGAGAGAAATGCTCCGCGAGGGCGCTCCGAGCCACCAGTCACCACCAGGCATGACAGCGTGCGACTTCCCAATTAGGCGTTGCCGAGAGGAACCTGGCCAATTACAATACCTCTCCTTGATCGATATTTCGGCGAATGGCTGCGGTCAAGCAGTCTCGGAAACGGGAAGCAGCCTGGCGCCGTCCACTGGGAAAGCGCGCGCAACGGCTGACCAAGAACGCGAGTGGCTGGTCTTGTCCAAAACCACCAAACCCTCCCCCCCTTTCCCGCCTCTTGGAGTGCCAATGTCACATGTCGGCACATCCGAGGCTGTACACGACACCTGACACCTGTGGACGACGGGAAACGCCCATCTTGATGATGATGATGATGATGATGTTGCCTGTTTCACGCCAGTTTCTTGGAATTTTTTGTTTTCTTGGGGACGGAATCTTTTTCGCACACACGGAAGTCCCGCGTGGCCAAAACAAAACGCTTAAAGAGCTCTTTCTCTCCCAAGTGCTATCGCCGCACTTTTTTGGATGGACCACTTGGCTCCTGCAGCCTGCATCCTTCATCCCATCGACCTGTCAATTGGCAGAGGGCACACTCCACCCTGATAGCGCGCTCCTAGTTGCAGACCCTGCCACCGCATCCCACCTGTTCACCCGGTCCGGGGGCGCTCACTTGTCACCACGCCACACGCCAACAAAGTCCCCGCGTTTTTGTGCCCGACCCCCAACCCGACAACTGCGACCTCGACAACGCACACGCCTCGCACTGCAGCCCTGGCGCAACCCAGCAATCCTCGGCATGCCATGCCGGGCCATCTTCTCAGTCGCCAATCGCTCAACATCCCTGAAACTCGCCCTCTAAGACTATCGCAGACCTTCTGGCACCCCACGTCACCCCCCCCGCGGGTCATTGGTCAAGACACAGAATAGACCCTTTGTATAAACACCACCCGAGGAACCCCCCAACATCCCGTCCTGACCGGGAACTTGTGTTCTCCACACAGCAACTATACACACACAAGACACATCCCTCGACTGCTCTCAAGCAGCAGAAACACATCACACACAGCTCAAGATGGCTGCTCTATATCCCAGGAGACAACCCTCTAGCCAGTCCTCCTCCAGCCACGGCTCTCGCGGCAGGGGGAGTAACGACTCATACGCCTCGCATTCTACCGCTCCTACCTCACTCTACTCCTCGCCATGCCCCTCGGATCTGAAGAGCTCACCGTCCTCCACAGAGGCCGGCGCCTATGCCGGCGCCAAGCACCGGCAGGCGTACGACTCGCGCGACGACGTCAGCCCCGCTACCTCGCTCTACCCGCGCTCGTCCGTCGAGACCTACGCCTCGACCACGGCTTCCCGCGAGGACGTGGACGCAGCGGATCCCGACGAGACGGTCGACTTCGAGGACAGCTCCATCCCGCCCCTGCCCGTCTACCGGCGCGAAGTCGTCGAGCCGTACGTGCGCCCGGCGACGCCCCAGGAGTTCGCCAAGCTCTTCCCCTCGCTTAATCGCCTGACGATACGGCACGACGAGTTCACCTCGGATGGGAACATGAACCTGCGCATCGACACGGTGGTGACGGGCCGCCGGAGGACAGCCATCCAGCTCTTCCACCTGCGCATGTACGACCTGGCGAAGCGGGAGTTCTCGTTGAGGCGGTACTCGCGCGACTCTGGCCGCGAGGTCTGCAACTCGAAGCGCAAGTTCACCGACCCTGCCGTGCCGAGGCCCAAGACGGCGGCGGCGGACGAGCGGCCGACCCTGAAGCGGTCCATGTCGGCCGCCCTCAGGACGCTGGGTGGTGGGAAGCCGGTTCTGCGCCGCGCCAAATCCGGCATGACGGTGCAGGGACGCCCCGGCACGGGCTACTCGACGTGCGAAGGCGACGACGAGCTGGTCTTCGACGCCAGCAACCTGTCTCGCCTGTCGCTCGACAGCCGCCTGGTCCGGA
Organism: Thermothelomyces heterothallicus; assembly: GCF_042370625.1. Taxonomy (NCBI): domain Eukaryota; kingdom Fungi; phylum Ascomycota; class Sordariomycetes; order Sordariales; family Chaetomiaceae; genus Thermothelomyces; species Thermothelomyces heterothallicus. The sequence goes on along the minus strand of NW_027192574.1, from coordinate 25,431 downwards.
GCAAGGCCCAGCGCCCGACGCCGACCAACACCATCAAGCTGGAGTTCAGCAACTATGCCCGCGTCGACGTCAACCGCCGCGGCGGAAAGGGCAGTAAGCGCTACGAGTTTGAGTGGTGGGGTCACCGGTACAACTGGAAGCGCGCCGTCGACAAGCAACTGGCCTTGGTTTCGTTCCACCTGATCCGGGACGGCAACACGGGCGCGCCCGTCGCGCACATCGTCCCCGAGACGAGGGCACCAACCCAAGTGTTTGCCGACGACAGTGCTGGCGGATGGGTCCCTCCGTGCTTCATGTGGATCGCCGACGAGTCCGTCATTGATGCCGTCACGGACGTAGCCGAGTAAGTGAAAACCCACCCTGTCTTCGTTAACTACGCTACGAACCAAATGCTAACCCGCCTCCCGCTTAGCGTCATCATGGCCACCGGACTGATCGCCCTCGTCGACGACTGCATCAAGGAGAGATGGCAGACCAAGAAGGCTCACCGCATTCCCATGCCATCCCCCCTCAAGTCCGTCAACCTCGATGCCGTGAGCCCCAAGGCTCTCATGCAGCACGTCTTTGGCCGCCGGTACTCGAACGACCACCAGCGCCCCACGACTCCGTCGAGCCCTCTGCGGTTCACCAGTTTCGCCGCTGCCCGCTAGAGGAATCGCGCCATGTTTTGGCTGTTCCCTCCGATATACGGCGTCCGGCAACAATGAGTCAAGATATTGTTGTTGGCCTAGCAACGGTCCACACCGGCACGCCCCCCTCGACCCGTGCCGCTTTTGTTGCTGCCCGGTCGTGAGCCCGCCTCCCCGGAACACATACCCTGGTGCCGCCGCTTTGGAGGCGTTTTGCATTTGCAAGACTGGCGCTCATCGACCAGGATATCTTGGCTCCCCATGCCCTGTGCTTGGGTGTTTCCGGTGGTTGCGTTCTGTCATGTTTTCCCTTTCTTTTCCTCTTTCCTCCCGCCGTATATTTGGAGCGACCCGTGCATTCCGCTTCAACTCGATACTGTATTAAAAGCCTGATTTTCTTTATTTTTTTTTTCATCTTTTATCATCATATTATCGTCGGCATATGGGATACGGCGTTATGACTCACATATTTGGAAACAAAAGAATTGCATGACGATTGGGCACTTGGTTGGGGTTTGGTTTATTGGATGGTCAGGTAAGGAGCATTGGGGTGGTTGGTTGCATGGGCACGGTGCCACGCGGAGTCGAGCGTTGACTGCGTTTTCTTTTCTCTTTTTTTTTATTGTTGTCCTCTTGAGGTTTCTCAAAACAGTTTGTTCACAGCATCACCAAGTTGATTTTTTTTTTTTTTTTTTTTTTTTTTTTTTTTTTTTT
>NW_027192574.1:0-24065 GCF_042370625.1 Thermothelomyces heterothallicus | reverse complement strand
GGGGAGGGGGGCGGGTTTATAAGAATTCGGATTTGCAACGGTCACTGGATGATGGTCAAACTCCGCCTACGATATGGAACGAAACATGTATTGGATAATCTAGTTACGCGCTGCACAGTGCTTTCCGCTCCTTTACTCTTTCTTCACTTACTCATATCAACTCATCTCATGGTCATCTTTCATCCCTCGGTTCAATGTGTAAGAGGGGGGTTAGGGATGACATGGCACGCCACACACACGGATAGGAACAATTTCCTTTGTCGGGTGATATCTTGAGGTCCTACCCGTTTTCACTCGCTCAAAAATCCACAGGGGAGAGAAGACAAGAAGAAGAGCAGTTCAACATTTGTTCACGTCAGGCCGAAATGTCCGGTGAACAGTGACACCTTCTCCTACAGGACGTTATTACATGCTATACTACCGTACCTATGTGTGTGATGTGGTTTGTGGGTTCCCTGCTTCACCCCTGATGAGGGACGGAGAACAGATAGCTATACAACCCCTGCTACGGTATCTGCCGGAAAGCAACAATGACGAGCTTGAAACTGCCACCATTGTTGCAGAATCCAGAACGCTGGCTGCTCGCTCCATCGGGAGACATGTATGTAACGTCATCATAGCACAGGCTACTTCTGGCTCCTTGCTCGTTTCAACAGGGCGCACGCTCGAGGTAGACACTCAGTCAGCGCTTTAATGGATTGACTAGGACCACTCCCAGGGCCACAAGCTCTACATCCAACACACAATCTGCTCAAGACATATCCGGGAGTGGAGTTCTGTGAATAAAGTACAAATCCAGCGGGCAAGTGACAGGCAGACAAGCACACATATCAAAGTGCGACATTCTACACGAGCTAAACAGATACAATTGTCGGCCAAGCTCTAAAGTCTAATGTGAAGCTAAATCGCACCCCAAACACCGCATAAGCTACAGACATTAAAAGTTTTCCGTAACGTAACAAACAAGGCTAAACAAGTCATAAAGCCACACCAGACTGCCACCACTTCCACGTCCAAGGTAACAACATCACCCCCTTCAATGCTCTACGGAGCCATTCACCTCATTCTGACCCTTGACGCCATTGACCTTCGCACCGTTCTCACCGTTCGTCAAAGCAGTGGTCAATTCGCTGCTGTCGTCCTGGTAATCCTCCCAATTGGCCAGGATATGGCCAATCTTGGGAGAGTTCGTGAGGCGATAGACATCTTCGAAATATTCCTTAGTGAGTGCGAAGGGCTTGGCCGTCACGTTCGGGATGTATTTGCCAATCAGCTTGCTGGGGTCGATCGTTGTCTTGTTGATCTTCTTGAGCAGGAAACTGCGGAAAGGCTTAACACCAGAACGCAAGAAGGTCGAGTGGAACGGAACATCAATGCCCCTGAGAGGGATGGTGGCGAAGCCGCGCTGGAGTTCCAGAGGCTTCGGCTTGGCCTCTGTCTCCTGGGCACACGCCTTGATGATCTCAACAAGCTTCTCCTTGACCATTTCCGGCTGGAACTCCTTGCGCATTTGCTCAATGTCGATCTTCATGGCCTTCAGGTAATTGGTTACACCAGTTAAGGTGTCAAGAGCCCTGAGGTCGCCAGCACAGACGTACTGCATGTTGGCAATGTTGTAGTTGACGATCTCGAGAAGCCAGCCTGTTGTCTCAGCAATGTTGTTGACCACGAACCGCAGCGCCTCCTCGTTGAAAGTCTTGTTGATACGGCTGGGATTGACCGCACACATGCTGTAGTTCGACCGACCCGATTCGTCGCGCTCGACGGCGACTTGCATTGTCAAGCCGCGGTAGAAGACGACTGACACGAGTGACTCAATAGGCATGACATCCGCGAGCGCGGCCAGGGCCGAGTACTCGCCGAGAGAGTGGCCAGCAAACGTGCTATCACGCGGCACGAGCCCTTTGGCCTTCATGTCCTCGAAGCTGGCCTTCTCCATCAGCGTCAGGGCCGGTTGTGTGAACTGTGTCGCAGAAAGGAGACCGGCGGGGGAGCGGTAGGTATAGGATTGCGTCTTTTCGTTGATCTCCTTGAAAATGCGCTCCGATTTGATGGAGCCGTCTGCTGCCACCGTCTCGAATGTCATCGCCATGTAGTTCTGGCGAATTGCCTTGCCGCGCGGGCCACCAAAGTGGATAGTCAGCTCCTTCGGGTTGTTGCGGACAATGTTGGTGATCGCGAAGCCTAATTCGTGTCAGCGCGATGATACACAAGAGTAGCAAGAGCAGATCGCACTTACCATAGGTATCCATGAGATACTTGTCCGCACGGTCCCAGACCTCCCTGGCAATAGGGCTGCTATCGTAGAGGTCCATACCCATACCCTGCTCCTGGGAACCTTGACCGGTGAAGACGTATGCAGTCACTGGTTGCTCAATCTCCGCCTCACCGAGGAGTACCTTGTCCTCTGTCTCCTTATTGATGGCTTCGACCTTGATGATCTTGCGGCCTGCGACCATGCCAACGTGTTGTAGCTTGACGTCGATGTCGTCGTTCGGTAGCACCATGCCCGTGAGGGAAGCATGGAAGCTTCGCACGCGGTTGTTCTTGTTTTCCGCTGCCCACGTTTCGACCAGGCTACGAACCGCGGCGCTCGTGTACATCCCGTGAGTGATCGTGCCAGGGAGATTGGCGTACGCAGCAAAAACGCGCGAGACGTGAATCGGATTGTAGTCACCAGATACTCGGGCGTAGGTCTCGTTGGACGCCGGCGCACGGATTTGAAGACGCGTCTTGCCACCCAAGGGGATAGGGTTCTCGAAGTTGACCGGCTGCTCAATCGATACACCGTGGCGCTCAAGGTAGTCCATGACGGGGTTGCCATGGGACTCGCCCGCTTCGTAATCGACGCTGGCGACCTGTATGACCTCCTTAGTCGGGAGCTCAACGAGAACCTGGCCACGAGTCTCGACATGGCTAAAGACGGTCTTGTTCTTGAAGCGGACAAGAGTTTGAAGGCGGAAGGTCAAAGTTTGACCCAACAGTTCAACCTCCGGTGTGGCGAGATCATCGAGGACAAACCAACTCTTGGAGCGGAGAACAGCGACATCTTTGGTCGAGGAGAGATGAACCTGCATGGGCTTCTCAACCGTGCGCTGGAAAGTGTTTTCATAGTCGGTGTAGACGCCGCGGTACAGGAACTGCGACGTGACTTCCATGACCGGCTTGCCGTCGCGGGTGATGGTACCGCAAACTTCCACCATTTTCCCGGATTCTTGGTTGACAACGGCATTCACCTGGGCCGTGGTATAAACCTCATCGCCTTTCTTGAGAGGCTCAGCGCCAGGCATCATGCGGAACTGGTTGGAGAGATGAACAAGTTTAAGGAGGTCGCCATCGATGCTGCGCGGGAATATCGGTTTGGTGATAGCCTTCCAGCCCACCACAATCGCAAAGTCCATCGGCGCATACATGGTCTTCTCCGGGCGGTCGACGAAAGCGTCGCCAGTGTTGCCTACGGCATGGACAAACTCGTTGATGGCCTCGCTGGTAATGGTCGCCTTGCCGCCATCAAAGATGCCAGTGACCGGAGCATCAAGGTCCAGCGGGTCGTCACCAAACCAAGCACGCCAGTAGAACTCCTTGATCCGGTCATTGCGACCTTCCATGACCTCGTGGATGGGCGCATAGCCAGCCTCTGGCCGGTAAATGAACCGGAGAGGGAGAGCTACGGGCTTTCCGAGGGCGGTAGTATCTTTGATCAAGTTCACAGCGATTTCCTTCTCGCCGACCAACTTGACCTCGATAACATCGATGTAGCGGTTGTGTCGAGGCTGTTCTTTGACTAGAATCACCGTCTTGGCAGGGTCGTTGGGGTTCAGGATCTCAACAAAGAGACCCCGAGTGGGAGCAAAGATCTGCTTGATTGGGTTGGTCTGGTACTTTTGGCCCTGAACAATGACATCCGATTGAAGCAGAGCATAGCGCCAGTTCTTGCGTGATCCAGCGAGGAGGGAGAGCCAGGCCTCAAGTGAAGGCAGCTGAGTCGAGGGTGCAGATGAGAGGCGGTAAGTGTTTTTGTGGGCATCAATAGAGACGGTGAGGCCCTCAATGTCCAAAGGAATTTCGGTCTCCATGAGCTTGCCGCCGAAGTACTCGACAGTGGGTATCTTGGAGGCATCGCCCCCGTACAGGTCCCGGGTCAGTCCTTCAATATGGCCGTTATGGATGCCATCAAGAATCTCCTTAACGGGCTCGTCGACCTTAGTTGAATGCTTGGCGGCCATGGGTCCCTGAAGGATGCAGGTTCTGCCAACGTCCTTGCCAATGACGGCACCCAGATCCTCCGATTGCCAGAGGGAGTCCTTCTTGAAGAAGAACTCAAAGTTCTCATCCAGAGCCGGGACGAACGTTACCGGCTTCTGACCACGTCGCTGGCAGAGCAACAGGAAGTGCTGAACATCCTGCGCATTGATGAGCTGCGTTTCAGCCTCGGGATAGTGTGACAGAATGCGCTCAACGGCGGAGTAAGGCTCCTCAAGGGCAGCGAAGCCTTGAAGAAGTGACACTTGGCCGGGCTTGTTCGTGAATCGCTCCTCTACACGGTGGATGAAATCGGCCGTCAGCTTCATATAAGAAGGGTCAATCCACCGAGCTTCATCCTTCACGTATAGGAGCTCGACCATCCGGCGAACAACCTCGCCATATGTCATATCTTCCAGGTCGACGGCCTTGCCCTCGCGGTTCTGACCAAACCACACCTTCTGGAAGTCGGCGTTCAGCTTCTTAATGATGTAATCCCTGTTCTTTTTGAGTTCGGGGACGCGCTTCTCCTTGGGCAGGCTGAAGATCTTCTGATCCATCTCGGCCCAGAAAAGGACGCCACGCGTGGCGAGCTTGTGGATCGGCTCGCCCATCTCAGATCTCACAGTGATGACTCCGCCCGCAGGGCCCTTGTAGGTCTTCTCCCATTCGCTATCGTCAAGGCCGGGGGCATCGACGATGGCCTGCTTAGCCGCCTTGCTCGTGTGGGCCTCCTTGGCAACCATCATGCGGCTGCCAAACAAGCAACCATCGTACGGCATCGGAGGGTAGCCGTACTTGGTAGACCATGCACCGGTGAGGTAGGGATAGGTGTCGTCGGCGCCGCCAAAGCCACTTCCTGCAACGAGGATGATGTTCTCCTGACGGCGGATGCGGCCGTACATGGCGAGGATGGGAGCGTGGAAGTCTTCGTACGAGTGGTGGCCGCCTCCTCTGCCACCAGTCCACTGGAGAATGACGGGGAAGGTCGGGTTGGCCTTGGCAATGTTGATGACGGCCTGAATAGCCTCGATCGAGCCCGGTTTGAACGAGATATGCTTTAGACCCAGAGTCTCAATGTACTCTTGAGCAACCTCGATGGACGGAACGCCCGCGCCAATGGTCAGGCCTTCAATCGGCACACCCTCCGCCCGGAGCCTACCAAGCAGGGGAATTTGCCAGCCCATGGCACGAGGATTCACGTAGATAAGATTGACAGTTATTCCGCGACCAGGAGGAATCGCCTTCTCAATCTTAGTAATGGCTTCGGTCATCGTCTTAGCGTTGTAATAGCCACCTCCCGCGAGCTCGATTTGGTAGCCCGCGTTCATGGTAGCCGCCACGAAATCCCAGGGCACCGTGGTAGGGGTCATGCCGGCGACCATCAACGGTGGCAGGCCCAGCAGCCTGCTCATCTTGGTATCGACGAAAGTCTGACCACTCGAAGTCCTGACGAGCTTGGGACCATATTCCTTGACCCAATCCACGGCATACTTGACGGCGTGCTCTTCGTCGCGGTCAAAGAGTTCCAACTTGTAGCCGACTTCCGTAACGGTGCCGTTCACAGTTCCGGCCAGGATGACGCGGACCCCAGTGCCGTCCTTGTTCCTGCTAGTCAGCACACCGAGGCCCGAGATGCCTCCTGGACCGAAGTCTAGAATGTGCGTTGCGCCGGGGAAAACAGTGGCCTTCTCCCAATGGACCGGATCACTGGTGATCATGCGGACCAAGGCAGGCACGATGTTTCCATCAATCTCCTCTCGAATGTCCTTGCCAGTGTTGGTGTCATAGACGGGAATACCCAGACTCTTGACATCAATCTCGACATCCTTGAGATCATCGGCGATTAGGGCGCTGGCATTGGCGAGGTATTTACTGTGGAACGGGGCGGTGATAGGCAGGAAGCGGTTGACAAACCGGACCTTCCTCTCAGTATGGGGGATCCTGGTTTGATCAAGACCAGTAGGAGCCTTGACCTTTCGGAGCTGGGCGTTTAAACCGCACAGCGACCTCGGAGGACCAGCCACCACCAAGTTACGGGGACTGTTGATCAAGGAGACGGATATATGCTGGTCAGCGGGAAGATACTGATTCGTCTGGTCGATATGCTTCTGGACTTCGGCTTGCGGAAGGTCGCGGATGCTCAGCATAGGCGTGGGCGTCCCCTCTCCATTGTCGATGGAGTCCTGAAGCATGGACGGGCTCAACGAAGTGATCGGGAAGGTCTGTTGACTGCGGGCACCAATCCAGAAAAGGATGGTCAAGGCGGATTTGGCGACGTCCTCGAATGAGTCCCATGAATCCGCCGCCGCTGTTACAGCAGCAAGAATGATGCCTTGCGAGTGCCCTGTGGTTCCGCTCAACCTCTCCCGCAGGACGCCGGGATGGAGACCGAGTACCTTGCAGGTAACCTGGTAGTGTGCGAGTTGGACAAGACCAATCAGAGGAAAACTGACCGGCGCAGAAACGAGGTAATCCACCTCTGGCGTGGCTTCCCGGTGATGCAGCCAACTCATGATGTCCAGGCCTTTTGAGTACAGCTTCTCCGCGCTGGGATGGCTCGCCAAGGTCTGCAAGAGCTCGGCGGAGGACGCCACAAGATCTCCAACAAATGATGGGTAGGTTTCGTAGAGCTCCCGGAGCTCCTCGAAATACTCCTCAATGTTTCCCTGACCGCCAAATATGCTGTAGAGCTTGGCAGCCCCCTCGTCGGCTGCCCGAAACAGAGCCGACTCATGGGTCTTCATTGCTCGGTTCGATGCCGCCCGTGCTGCGAAATAGCTGCGAATCACCTCCAACTTCTTGGCGTCGATGCCAGGGAGCGTCGCCACCAAAGCGTGAACATCGTTGCCGCGGAGGAAAGCCCTCTCAAACTCGTTGAGAATGAGCTTGAGCACCTCCTCGGCCGATCCTTGTGCGTCATCCTCGCCTTCAGCTACCTCGTGGGCAATGTAGCCCATATACCGTGCCACGAGCTCGGGTACCGACGACGGCTCGTCATCTTGGGCCAATTCGTCGGTGGGTGCAGGGAGAGTGGCGACGAAACCCTCCTTCAAGCGAGAAGCATGGAAATGAAGGCCGGTAGGTATTAAGAAGGATGTCTCGAGAGAGCCGTGGGAGAGTGTGAGGGGACGCAACGAGGCCGAAGAGCGGGGTGTGACCGCGCCCGTCTGTGGGCCGGTGCCATTGCCGTTGTTGATGTGCATTATGTATAAAGGTCGGGGTATCTGGAGGATCTCTGCTTCTTGTTCAGTGTTGATTCCAATTTTGAGCTTGCCAATCGAGGAGCACGAGGCAACACGACATACCAACAGTAGCGGGAAAGACCAGCGACAATGGCCAGGAAGCCGCGAAAGATGTGACAGGGCGTTGCTAAAGGACGGCCCAGGAAGTGCCTCGCGCAGGAGATGACACGAAGTGAAAGAGAAACGTTATTGTTGAATGTAAAACCTGCCCGAGGGGAGTTGGGTCGTGGTTTTCACAGACAGAAAGAAGGGGGGTATCCGGAAGGCAACTCGCAGGCGAGAGGGCGAAGAAAGGAATGGCCCAAGACGGTTGCGGTGGCTCTCGCTGGGGGGATAATGATTGGATGTAATGTTGGAACCCTGGTCTGAAGGTGGGACCGGGGTTGTTTACTAAATAGCGTTGCCTTCCGAGCTTTCCCTAACACTCAACACAAAATTGTTCAAATCCTTGGGCTATCGCATGGATTGCAGCTGCCGCGTTGCTCGCCCAAATTTTTGGATCTTGTTGGGGAAGAGTCGGGCATGTGGCGGGCTCTGCGCCCATGGACTCACCCCCTGTCCATCCGAACTCTCCCACTCAGGGCATTGAGCCCACAACGGGAGCCCCACCTGTCAAGTTGTGTGCTCCATGCAACCCAGCAAAATTTGTACCGGTACCTTTGCCGAAGACTCCATCCAGACCCCAATGGATTCGCACGACAATCGGACTCACGGATCAAAGGAAACAGAATTATGTGCTCCAGTAGCAGCCTCAGCGATACTCTCCCCTCATGGTAAAATTTGGGTAGTTGAAGTACATAAACATATTGTCAAGACTCTCGGACATCTCGCAATGCATTTTGATGCGGTGAGTAGTGGAGTGAGAAAACACGTGGTCCGACCGATATGGCCGTGTTTAGGTGCTTGCAGCAGCAGATTCGAGTCTTGGAATACGTGTACCAGTTACCTCAGGCCATCACCGGGCGGGCTGCGTTTTCTGCATCATGATGATAGAGTGACCCCCAAGCACTGAGGATGATTACATGTACTGCAAGTACGTGAAACTTTACGACGATTAGTAGTGTACGGATCCGTACATACATGGATAGCTAAATAGTAGGTAGATCGGTTAGTTTAGTAATCGTTTCCCCTTGGAGGAGTCTAGGTTCACATCACCAGTTTAAGGCGAAGGAGTCAAAAATTGATGAGCAAGTCCTGTTGATTGCGCCAATTGGGGAGGATCTTGCTCGAAATATGTTCACTCCCTGGTTGGGCCGGTTTTCGCTGCTACAGTTATTCATATAACGCTTTCTCATGCCGCCCATAGTCTACTCCGTAGGTTCGAACTGGATTGCAGGCCAAATGGGCAGTCAAGATATTGGCGATAACGCCGCTCGAACTGGAATCTGGAACAATATACAGACATGCATGGGTTCTCGCATATTTAACCGACCATGTACTTCGTATACATTCGTATCCCGGATGTACTCTATAAAGTTGCGAAGCGCTGCCTTATCTTGATCAGGACAGGAAATGGATGTGAGCAGCCACTGGCAGTTTCGGGTTCCGCGTGTTCGACTCAAGCGTGCCAAGTTTGTCTTCGTCTTAAGTACCGCGACTTCGAGATCAACGCCTCCAAAGCCGTGGGGTAACCGACAGGCGGGACGCTAAACTGTTTTAGGTTAGTCTGTGGTTTGGTTGAGAAGCAAATCTGCAGGCTGTACCAGCCGCGGCAAGGGGGGTGTTACCCAAAATCCATTCAACAGTTGCACCCGACAACGCGGCGCCTTCCAGATTTTTGCTGTTGCCCCTAGCGTGTCATACGTAGCATATCGGACTCGGAACCGCAAGTTCGTGTCCACCGCTGTTATTCCTATCTCTTGGATCTTTTCCTCTCCGGTTTTTCCAGGAGGACGCAAACCCCTCGCCTTCCTTCGAAGGGCTCTTTTCTTTCACATCCACAATCGCCCTTTCTAGGCCTTTCAACCTTGACGGCCACTTTCCTTCTTGTTGTATATCCAGCAGCCGAGGAAGGCTCCCCACCGTCTCTAGAAGATACCCCATTAAACCTGGTGGATGATCTTCCTGTTAACGCCTCCTCGCTCCGTCTTCCCGCGTTTCCAGTCCAAACTACTACACCTTAATTCAACCGCAAAACAAGATGCGCCACGAGGTAGAGCAGGAGCTTGCTCACACGCTCCTTGTGGAGCTGCTTGCATACCAATTTGCCTCGCCTGTGAGGTGGATTGAAACCCAAGATGTTTTCCTCTCGGAGCAAGTGGCGGAGCGGATCGTCGAGATCGGTCCTGCGGACACACTCGGCGTGATGGCGAAACGCACTCTGGCCGCCAAGTACGAAGCCTACGACGCTGCCAAATCGGTGCAGAGACAAATTCTTTGCTACAACAAGGACGCCAAAGAGATATATTACGCTGTCGACCCGGTCGAGGAGGAGCCCGAGCCTGCCGCACCCGAGGCTAGCTCGTCGAGTGCACCTGCAGCCGCTCCCGCCGCCGCTCCCGCTCCGGTTGCTGCGGCTCCTCCACCACCGAGTGCCGGGCCGGCCGCCCAGGTGCCGGATGCACCTGTCCAGGCCCTCGATATCGTGCGGGCATTGATTGCCCAGAAACTTAAGAAATCCATTCAAGACATTCCTCTCAGCAAGGCGATCAAAGATTTGGTTGGCGGTAAGTTGGCGGCTGTTTTGATTTACTGGTAACCTCGCTAACGGACCCGTTTCTCCAGGCAAGTCGACTCTCCAAAATGAGATTCTCGGCGACCTAGGCAAAGAATTCGGCTCGACGCCCGAGAAGCCCGAAGACACGCCCCTCGACGAATTGGGTGCCGCGATGCAGGCTACTTTTGACGGGAACCTTGGCAAGACTTCTCAGGGCCTCATTGCCCGTCTTATATCCTCCAAGATGCCGGGTGGCTTCAACATCACAACTGCGCGGAAGTACCTTGAGACAAGGTGGGGTCTGGGGTCTGGTCGGCAGGATGGCGTGCTTCTGCTCGCTATCACCATGGAGCCCCCTGCTCGTCTGGGATCAGACGCCGATGCAAAGGCCTTCCTCGACGACGTGACCCAGAAATATGCTTCAAATGCCGGCATAAGCCTCTCCAGCGCTGCTGCCGCTGGCCCCGCAGCCGGTGTTGGAGGTGGCATGATGATGGATCCCGCTGCGATCGAAGCATTGACCAGCGACCAGAAGGCGCTGTTCAAACAGCAGCTTGAGCTGATTGCCAGATACCTCAAAATCGATATCCGTGCGGGCGACAAGGCGTTCCAGGCGTCGCAGGAGTCGACCAAGGTCCTCCAGTCTCAACTTGACCTGTGGTTGGCCGAGCACGGCGACTTCTACGCTACGGGGATTGAACCATGTTTCAGCCCTCTCAAGGCCCGCGTTTACGATTCTTCGTGGAATTGGGCACGCCAGGACGCCTTGAGCATGTACTATGATATCATTTTCGGCAGGCTGAAGGCTGTTGACCGCGAGATTGTCAGCCAGTGCATCCGGATCATGAATCGCTCGAATCCCACTCTTCTGGAGTTCATGCAGTACCACATTGACAACTGCCCCACTGAGCGCGGCGAGACCTACAAACTTGCCAAGGAACTCGGGGCCCAGCTCATCGAAAATTGCAAAGAGTCTCTCGGAGTCGACCCGGTGTACAAAGATGTCGCCATTCCGACTGGCCCTAAAACCACCATCGATGCTGAGGGCAAGATGAGCTATGAAGAGGTTCCGAGGGCGAGCTGTCGGAAGTTGGAGCACTACGTGCAGCAAATGGCCGAGGGCGGCAAGATCTCGGAGTATGGCAACCGGACCAAAGTCCAGAATGATCTCTCCAGGATTTACAAGTTGATTCGACAGCAGTACAAGTTCTCCAAGGGATCGCAGCATGAGATCAAGAGCCTGTACAGCGAGGTCATTCGTTCACTTAGCATGAACGAGAGCCAGATCATTCCCAAGGAGAATGGAAGAATCAGCGGTCTCTCGAAGAAGGGCAAGCCCAAGGGCAAGGTCGAGACCATCCCGTTCCTCCATCTCCGCAAAAAGACACAGCACGGGTGGGACTTTGACAAGAAGCTCACCAAGATCTATCTTGACTGTCTCGAAGGAGCAGCTAAGAACGGTCTCACTTTCCGCAATAAGTACGTGCTGATGACTGGTGCTGGTGTTGGCTCTATCGGCGCCGAGGTTCTTAAGGGGCTCATCAGTGGCGGTGCCAAGGTCATCGTCACCACAAGCCGCTTCTCGCGCGAAGTCACCGAGTATTACCAGTCGATGTATGCTCGGTATGGCTCGCGCGGTTCTCAGCTCGTGGTGGTACCTTGTAACCAGGGCAGTGTCCAGGACATCAACGCGCTGGTCGACTACATCTATGACCCCAAGAACGGCCTGGGCTGGGATCTCGATTACGTTGTCCCGTTCGCTGCCATTTCCGAGCAGGGTCGACAAATTGATGGGATCGATTCTAAGTCTGAGCTAGCTCACCGCGTCATGCTCACCAATACCATCCGTCTTCTCGGCAATGTCAAGGCCCAGAAGGCTGCTCGGGGCTACGAGACACGCCCCGCTCAGGTTATTCTCCCGCTTTCGCCCAACCATGGAACATTTGGCAGCGACGGCCTGTATTCTGAGTCTAAGCTCGGCCTCGAGACTCTTTTCAATCGGTGGGCTTCTGAGGACTGGGGTAATTACCTCACCATTTGTGGCGCCATTATTGGTTGGACTCGCGGTACAGGCTTGATGTCCGGCAACAACATCGTGGCTGAGGCTGTTGAGCGCTTCGGTGTTCGCACTTTCTCGCAGCAGGAAATGGCGTTTAACCTTCTCGGCTTAATGTCCCAAACCATCGTCGATCTTTGCCAGAATGAGCCCGTTTTTGCAGACCTCAACGGTGGTTTGCAGTTCATCCCCAACCTCAACGAGACCATGACGAAGGAGCGCAAGACCCTGACGGAGACGAGTGAGATCCGTTACGCAGTCAGCAAGGAGACTGCTGCGGAGAACAAGATCATCAACGGAGAAGACTCGGAGGCTCTCTATAAGCAGAAGATCATCGAGCCCCGCGCCAACATCAAGTTTGACTTCCCACCCCTCCCGAACTGGGACTCGGAGGTTGCTCCTCTCAATGAGAAGCTGAGGGGCATGGTCGACCTCGACAAGGTTGTTGTTGTCACAGGCTTTGCCGAAGTCGGACCCTGGGGTAATGCCAGGACCAGGTGGGAGATGGAGGCTTACGGCGAGTTCTCGATCGAGGGCTGCATCGAGATGGCCTGGATCATGGGTCTCATCAAGAACCACAACGGGCCGATCAAGGGCCAGCCATACTCCGGCTGGGTGGATGCCAAGACTGGCGAGCCGGTCGATGACAAAGACGTGAAGCCCAAGTACGAGAAGTACATCCTGGAACATTCCGGCATTCGCCTGATCGAACCCGAACTTTTTGACGGTTACGACCCCAACAAGAAGCAGCTGATGCATGAGGTTGTTATCGAGGAGGATCTGGACCCCTTCCAGGCCTCCAAGGACACTGCCGAGGAATTCAAGCGTGAGCACGGCGACAAGGTGGAGATCTTTGAGATTCCCGAGACGGGCGAATACACTGTGCGCATGAAGAAGGGCGCGTCTCTCTGGATCCCGAAGGCGCTTCGGTTCGACCGTCTTGTTGCCGGCCAGATCCCTACGGGCTGGGATGCCAAGCGCTATGGCATTCCTGACGATATTATCTCTCAGGTTGACCCGGTGGCTTTGTTTGTCCTTGTCTCTACTGCCGAGGCTCTGCTGTCGGCCGGTATCACCGACCCGTACGAGTTCTACAAGTATGTCCATGTCTCTGAAGTGGGCAACTGCGTGGGCTCCGGCATGGGCGGTGCGAAGGCACTTCGTGGCATGCACCGCGACCGGTTCCTCGACAAGCCGCTCCAGAACGATATCCTTCAAGAGTCGTTCATCAACACCATGGCTGCTTGGGTCAACATGCTGCTCCTCTCGTCGTCCGGCCCGATCAAGACTCCTGTCGCAGCCTGCGCCACTGCCGTTGAGTCCCTCGACGTCGGCTACGAGACCATTATGGAAGGCAAGGCCCGGGTGTGCATCGTCGGCGGATTTGACGACTTCGGTGAGGAGGGCTCTTATGAGTTCGCCAACATGAAGGCCACCAGCAATGCGGTCGACGAGTTTGCGCATGGTCGGACGCCCAAGGAGATGTCGAGGCCTACGACCACGACCAGGAACGGCTTCATGGAGGCTCAGGGTTGCGGTGTCCAGGTCATCATGACTGCTAAGCTGGCCTTGGATATGGGCGTTCCGATCTATGGCATTCTGGCTCTTACCACGACAGCGTCGGACAAGATTGGGCGCTCGGTGCCTGCACCCGGCCAAGGTATCCTCACGACTGCTCGGGAGCACCGCGGCAAATACGAGTCGCCTCTGCTCGACATCAATTACAGGCGGCGACAGATTGAACGCCGCACCAGGCAGATTGAGCAAGACAAGGAAGCTGATCTCGAGTACCTCGCCGCTGAGGCCGAAGCCCTCAAGGCTGACGGTCGGTCGGAGGGTGAGGTCGCCGAGTATGTCGCGGACCGCGCAAGGCATATTGAAAAGGAGGCTGAGAGGCAGAAGAAGGAGGTCCTCCGCAGCTATGGCAACAATTTCTGGAAGGGCGACCCGAGTATCGCTCCCCTGCGTGGTGCTTTGGCGACGTGGGGTCTCACGATTGATGACCTCGGTGTTGCGTCGTTCCACGGCACGTCTACCAAGGCTAACGACAAGAACGAATCCTCGGTCATCTGCCAGCAGCTTGCCCATCTTGGTCGTAAGAAGGGTAATGCTGTCCTCGGTATTTTCCAGAAATACCTCACGGGCCACCCCAAGGGCGCTGCCGGTGCCTGGATGATGAACGGGTGCTTGCAGGTTCTCAATACCGGTCTTGTTCCTGGAAACCGCAATGCCGACAACGTGGATGAGGTGATGGAGAAGTTTGACTACATCGTCTACCCGAGCCGCAGCATCCAGACAGACGGCGTGAAGGCGTTCTCGGTCACGTCGTTTGGTTTCGGCCAGAAGGGTGCCCAGGCAATCGGCGTCCACCCGCGGTATCTCTTTGCCACTCTGGACAAGGAGACCTTCGAGGAGTACCGGGTCAAGGTTGAGGCTCGGCAGAAGAAGGCTTACCGCTACTTCCACAATGGCATGATCAACAACTCGTTGTTCGTCGCCAAGGACAAGGCGCCATACACGGATGAGCAGCTCAGCTCGGTGCTCCTCAACCCTGACGCGCGGGCTACGGCGGACAAGAAAACGGGATTGATCTCATTCCCTAGCAACTTCATGAAGCTGTCGGAACAGACGCAGACTCATTCGGAGCGCAAGGCGACGCTGGAGTCGGTGCTTAGCCGGAACGCGCGGCAGCTGGAGAGCATCAACACGCGTGTTGGGTTCGATGTTGAGGATATCGCTGCCATAAACGCAGACAACGACACGTTTTTGGAGCGCAACTTTACTCCAGCTGAGATGCAATACTGCCTTGGATCGACCACAGGCCGGTCGCCTCAGAAGGCGTTTGCCGGGAGGTGGAGCGCCAAGGAGGCGGTCTTCAAGGCCCTGGGAGTTGCCAGCAAGGGGGCGGGTGCGGCCATGAAGGACATTGAGATCCTGACAGATCAGAACGGGGCCCCAACGGTCAAGGTACGTCTTCCTCGGTCTCACTGTGGCATGAAGTAGTAACTAACTTGGTTTAGCTTCACGGTGCCGCCCAGGAAGCTGCTGAAAAGGCGGGCGTCAAAAGTGTGACTGTCTCGATTTCGTACACGGAGAATCATGCTGCCGCCATTGCGACGGCACAGCTATGAGAGAATTAGGATTCTTTAGGCGGAGGATTTGAAGTTCCTTGTCGAATGGGCTAGGATTATTATGATCATGTCTTGTAATTGCGCTTGAGGCATAAGTACGAGTTCTGGGCTTGTAAATCGCGGCTTAGACGAGGTGCGCCTCGCGGCGTACCCATGTTGTCATCAAATGATTAGATAACTTAATGGTGTTCGGTTCAAAAGCGTTGGTTCTGCAACTGCTATTTTGCCCTCCATTTCCGGTCCCATCAGATCGGTCTAGCGGGACGGTGTGATCCCCCATCTGCCCAACCTGTTGGGACTGTGACGGTGAGCTCGACGCACTTAGTCGGCTTGGGTTGATCTGGTTGATCTGTATGTACCGACCTCGAAATGACGAGAGATGCAGTGAGCGCAATCGTGGGAAGCGGCCAGCTGCGGGCGGCCCCCGGCGCTGGCCGAACTCCGCTCTTGAACCTTCCGCGGTTGGATAAGAGCGCCAAGACGGGACCCGCCCGATGGATTGCGGCGCGGGGAGTTGGAGCTAGAACCGGGAGTTCGGAGGTTGGAGGAAAGGACGGCTTGGATGAACTACGGCAGGTAGCAGCGATTGTGTATAAAGAGTCCCTCCCCGGCTGCATTGATTTCGAATGATTTTCGTTTTGTGGGTTTTTCGGGGGCTTGCTCTCTCCCTTTCTTAGCTCCTACGATTGCGAGTGTTATTTAGACTTGTCCTCCGCCTTTCGACTCTATCGTGGAATCTGTGAACTATTCGAGATTACGAGTTGGTTTGGCGCGTGAACCCGGGAGCCAGAAGTGATAGTGAGTGAGTGGTTATGGATGAAATGTTCTCTGCGATCTCTTTTCCGTGTTCTGCAAAGCTGACAGATGGTAGCTGTAGCTGTTGAGTCACCTCAGCGTGGTTCCTTCCTTGTTGTTATCTTGCAACGGCCAGCCAAGTGGGCTTGCATTTTCCCCTTTTCAACTTGCAGAAATCACCTTGGCACCCTATGCGGCAGACCGATTTGGAATCCAGGAACAAGGTGTTCCTCGGCTCCTTTGTGCACAGCAAGGTGCTTGACGAGCTCGAGTACCTGCACCAAACGGCTGTCTTTGTCGACAAGTCCGGAACGATTGTCGCCATCGAGAAGGACTGCGATGAGTCGAAAGCAAGGGAGACGGTACTCCCTCGATTGGGGTGGGCGGAGGCAGATGTGGAGGTTGTGAAGGCTAAAGAGGGACAGTTCTTCTTCCCTGGGTTTATCGGTATGTACATGTACATCCCGTCAATTTTCATCACTCTTCTTCTGGTCGGGTTTCAGTTTCGCTCACTAGACACGATTCACTACTACTTCATAGACACGCACATCCACGCTCCGCAATACCCCAACGCCGGGATATTCGGCAGCTCTACACTGCTTGAATGGCTCAAGACGTACACCTTCCCGATGGAGGCCTCCCTTTCGGAGGCGGCCAAAGCCCGCCGGGTCTACACGCGCGTCATCCGCAAGACTCTCTCCCACGGCACCACCTGCGCGGCCTACTACGCGACTATTGACGTCTCCTCGACCAATCTCCTCGCCGACCTCTGCATGGGATTTGGCCAGCGCGCCCTCATCGGCCGCGTCTGCATGGACTCGGAGCTCTCACCGGACTACTACCGCGACGCCTCCCCCGAGGCCTCCATCGCCGCCACCAAGGCCACCATCGCGCACATCCGCAGCATCGACCCAGCCTTTTCGCTCATCCGGCCGGTAATCACGCCTCGCTTCGCGCCCGCCTGCACCCTCCCCCTCTTGCGGCAGCTCGGGGCCCTGGCAGAGGAGACGGCGCTGCCGGTGCAGACGCACATATCCGAGAACAAGCCGGAGATCGCGCTGGTGCAGGAGCTCTTCCCGCGGTCGCTGACGGGCGCGGCGGACGGCTCGTACGCGGCCGTCTACGACGCGGCGGGCCTGCTCACGCCGCGGACGGTGCTCGCGCACGCGGTGCACCTGACGGAGGGCGAGGCGGACCTGGTGGCGGCGCGGGGCGCCAAGGTCAGCCACTGCCCGTGCAGCAACTCGGCGCTGACGAGCGGCGCGGCCCCCGTCCGCCGGCTGCTGCTCGACCGCGGCATCGCCTGCGGCCTGGGCACCGACGTCAGCGGCGGCTACAGCGCCAGCGTGCTCGAGGCGGCGAGGCAGGCCGCCCTGGTCAGCCGCCACGTCGCGTTCGGGCCGGGCGGGCAGGAGCGGGACAAGCTCGGCGTCGAAGAGGTCCTCTTCCTCGCCACCAGGGGCGGGGCCGAGACGGTCGGGCTCGGGGACAAGGTCGGCGGGTTCGAGGTCGGGATGGAGTGGGACGCGCAGCTGATCGGGCTGGGCGCCATCCGGGAGGACGGGGAACAGGAGGAGGTGGATGATGAAGACGGCGGCGGCGGCGGCGGCGGGAACGTGGACGTGTTTGGTTGGGAGAGCTGGCCCGAGAGGGTGGCCAAGTGGGTGTACGCTGGAGACGACCGCAACACCATCAAGGTCTGGGTCAAGGGGCGGTTGGTACATCAGCGAAAGTAAGGGGAGGAGACACGGGGGAGAAGGAAGAGACGAGTCTCCCAGGCCATCCCCATTTGGAGAAGCAATCAGCCACAGCCCCCCCCCCCCCCCCCCCCCCCTCCCCTCTCTCCTGAGCTCAAACCTCAAATTGGGCTTCGTAGGGTGGGTATCTTGCTTGGGCAGTGCCCCTGCTGACTATACTATCGCGGAAGATGGTGGATCATGTCCATTCTCTCGGTATTAGATTATGTAAAATACAGTACACTAGATGGCGCTCATGGTCTTAGAACTCCTGGCTCACAGTAGTCAAATATACCATGTCCCTGAATCTGGTCATTAGCGGGTAGTCCTAGATTGAAGGCATGGAGGCTGCTTGCGGCCTGCGGCTGTGTACTTGTAACATACACTCGAGCATGCTCCGCGTCTCGGGCGATCCGATTCGCTCACCTACGCTAGCTAGCAGTAACTACTTCGTACGCATGCCGGCAAGTCGGTTCTTTAAGGATGGAGCCAGTCTGGCCGCAGGAGAGGGAGCCAGGAGACCTAAAGGAGTTAACGAATGTAGCCACACCATGGCTGTTTCACCGCCATGCGTAACTATTGGGAAAATTCGTCGAGTCGCGAGTTTCTTCGTTTCCCTGCCGTCTCTCTCTCTCTCTTCACCGTTTTCCGGCGTTTGCTTGGGTGCACGTTCCGCTCCGTTATCCGACATCGGCTCGCATATCATCTCGTAGAATTTTTTCTTCTTTTTCTTTTCTTTCTTTAGTTCCCCAATTGTAATCCCGTCTCGGCAACATGGCGGCTCGCATGCCATGATTGACAGATGGACAAGCAAGCCCTGGATCGGCAGGCTACAACTACACAAAGGCAGGGATGTACCCCCGAGTTGCCAATGTGGAGAATTTGAATCATCATCACTTGAGAGGGGTAGTAAAACCTGTTTGTTCCGAGGCTCCTTCGCATTTGGATTGTATGTGATCTGTACACTGCCGAACTTCATGTAGATGCATGATTATGTGCATAGTTAATAATAACGCAGTCCAGAAGTTTGGTGATCCCAGACAGTGCGGCCAGGTGAGCTGGAAGCGGGACAAGGACAAGCAGGAGCTACTTAGTGTAACTTGCTAATGCAATGCGTCAGCCACACATGCGGGCTGTTGTTAAACCTTTTCTTACTTCTGCTCGAGCCAATGACCTCCAAGCAAGCATGCCAAATCAGGCAGTGCTCGCCAAAACCCGCCAATCTCGGCTCAGCTCATTTTTCCGAATTGTTGAGGGCGCACGATCGCGCGTCGTGACTCTTGGGGCTCAGTTGCCCAGAAGTCTTAGAACCAAGGCTTTTGCCCCACCCTCCCAGCACAACAGCCTTCTTGTGGGGCAGCTGACCCGGCCCCAAACGCTAACGTTACCCTCTTCAACCTACTTGTCTTGGCGCCCAGACGCGGATGGCGATGCCCCTCCGTTTTCCCAGTTCCTTGGTCCAAACCAAGGCCATCGCTTCTGCGGGAAACCCTTGTGAGGGGCCGGCCCTTGTCAAGCATTGGGATGCTCGCAATGGTCCGTTTTGGTAGGGAGTTAGTCGCAGCGGGCGCCTGCCCGACAGGGCTGCGTGAGCGGAAACGGGGAGACGCGCGGTCTTGACTTTTACTGGGCGCTGGTGAATAAAAGTCGGGGTGCTCCCCCGCGCTCGTTGGGCTCGTTGCCTGCTGGCCGTGCCATTTCGCAGCCCTTTGTCTCTAACCTCGTATTTCAACGAGACGCACCAGAGACCGATCGATTCAAACGCTCTCCTGTGTGGTCTCGTGGTCTGTCTCTTCGTCGACCTCGGCACCCACCACTCAACAAGTGTTTATCATCAACCAGCCCGCGGAAAGTAGGCTTCCGAGATAGATCGCCATCAACATGCCTGGCGGAGGACTTTTCGGCGTCGGCATCCCGCCGTCGCAGCCTGTCTGGCTCCTGTACATCAAGATCGCGGTGCTGGTCCTCTCCGTCGTCATCATGGGCATCTCGGGCTATGTCCTATCGCTGACGAACGGCGGAGCCGCCTCGCTCGACATGTTCGCTGTACGTAACCGTAAAGAGGGCTTCGCTTCCCGCGGGAGCGGACGTGACGTTGCTGACAGCACTGCGCAAAAAAAAAAAAAAAAAAAAAAAGGCCATCTTCAGCCTCCTCGTGTACGGCGCGGCCGGTGCTCTCGAGCTCTGGTCTCCCAATAACCTCTTCCGTGTCGGCGCTCTCGTCTGCTACCCACTTAGCATCATTTTCTGGCTCTCCGCCTGGGCATGGTCGGCGAGCCAGTCGTCGGCCTGGATGTCGCTTAATGGCTGGTGGAAGGCCGGTACGATTGGCGGGTGCCTCGGGGCCTGTGCCGGAATTGGTGCGCTCATCTGGTATGTTGGGATGCACCCCCCCCCCCCCCCCCCCTTCTCCCTCGGATAGATGTTATTGAAGCGCTCGCGACTGACTGGCTTTCTCTCCAGGATCCTTGCCATCGTCCACCTCTTCTTCTTCATCCGCGCATGCCTGATCGATTCCGGGCCCGCTGCCGGCGTCGGCCAGGCGGAGCTCGGCCAGGTCAAGCCCGAGGGCCAATCCCAGCAGTACCAGCAGCCGTATCCTGCCCAGCAACCGTACCCGGCCCAGCAGCCCTATCCCGCTCAGGACCCTTACGCGCCTCAGCAGTATCCCCAGCAGTATCCCCAACAGCATCCCCAGCAGTAACCCCAGCAATACCCCCAGCAGCAGACGTCGCCGTATCCTACTCAGTAAGCCGCTGGGCGCGGCGCGATATCGGCGGGACTGCTGGCTTAGCTTGGATTGGGGCGCCGCAATCGGGTTTCCCACGATCGGTTCTCCCCTATGGTCTCGAGTCTGCTTTGGATAATAGAGTGTCCTTTTTCTTTGTCTGAACTACGCGACACATTAGCGATGTTTTCGGGGTTCTATCAAGTTACTTCGCTAGAGCTACAAATTGATACCCGGCTTGTCTCTGAGCGAGCACGACAACTTTTCTTTCAAAGTTTCCATGTCAACCACCTAGCCAGGCGAAAACGTCAGCAGCAAGATGGAGGACGCAGGGAGCGCCGCGGCGGTGTTTGAGGCGTATATTCGCAGATGTAATGAGAGGGAATGCATGGGATCCTGTTCTGAGCCTCGCCCTGGTCGCATGCACTGTTCGGAACCGGCTGAAACATGCGTATTGTTCTGCAGGACCTGTACATGTGCACTCTGTACTGTCTGTACGATGGAGTGAATGCAGCCTCACTACGGAGTACGGACTACATAGTACGAAATGTGAGCTCAACCCTAACCCTACCGATGTGCATGCAGCACCGCCCGGCGCCGCGTTGTTTAATTGACGCGCTTCCTCGGCCCTGGCAAAACGCGTCTCGCGTCAAACAATCATCCTGGTCTCGAACATTGAGGCAACATCGGCTTACGGAGGAATCCGTACAGCACAGCACACCACCAACGTCAATCATCCCTCCTCCCACCAGGACTGTACTGTCTTACTGGCCGTGGAATAATGATTATTGTAGTCGGACAACAATGCTTGCGCCGTCATCACCAATCGCCTTTTCTCCCAGTTCCTCGCCCGCTCCCAGCAGCAAACGGCCACGGCCAGCCGACGCGCCCAAACCGCCCAAACCGCCAAAGCCCCGCGTTCTCGGCGGCTTCCTGGCCGACTCCGACTCCGACTCCGACGACGACGACGACGATGAAGTCATTACGGACGAGCCGTCGCCGAAGCGGCGCATGCTCCACCAAGATACACAACAAGACGCCCAGGCCGGCTTAGAGGCTGGCGCTGGAGCCGGAGCCGGCGCGGCGAGGGCAGAGGTTCCCTTGATGAACAGGACAATGTCGGCGGCCCAGGAAGTCGTGTCGACACCGCCCGACAGCCAGACGCAGGACGACCTGACGGAAGAAGCAGAGCGCTACGAGCGCCTATTTGGAACCCAGGGTTTGCCCACACTCGCAGCCTTCACCAGCAAGGATCCCCGCCCGGCTTCATATCATGTCTCGACATGTTCTGGCCAGATGGTGCCCATCCGCGAGCGCAGGCCGGCCGCCGCCGTCCCCTACGCACACATGGCGGCAGCGCGCTCCAGGACCAAGGAAGGGCGCGCACACAGGAGCTACTACGGCGTCGCCATTCACGAGCTCATCGACAGCGCCAACAAGGAGCTCGCCGAGGCCCGCAAGACGTCCGGATCCGCGAATGCTACAACGCCTCTCACCCCGCCTGCCAAACCCGACAGGCCCGTCCGCTCCGTCGAGGCTCAGCACAGCAACCCCAAGAGACCCAAGCGCACCATGCTGTGGACCGAGAAGTACCGTGCCCGCACCTTTATGGACCTCTGCGGCGACGACCTGACAAACCGCCAGGTCCTGCGCTGGCTCAAGCGCTGGGATCCCGTCGTGTTCCCCCACGCGGCCAACAAGAACAAGCCGGCCGTCAGGCGCCACGGTGCCCAGCACCACCACCAGCATGCCGGCCAACCACCAGAGGAGGAGAAACCGCACCGCAAGATCCTCGTGCTGCACGGCCCGCCCGGGCTCGGCAAGACCACCCTGGCCCACGTCTGCGCGCGCCAGGCGGGCTACGAGGTCATGGAGATCAACGCCAGCGACGAGCGGAGCAAGGACGTGGTCAAGGGTCGGATCCGCACCAGCCTGGCAACTGAGAGCGTCAAGACGGTGGAGCACAAGAAGCCCGAACCTGGCAAGCAGCAGAAGGTGGCCCGCCCCGTCTGCGTCGTCGTGGATGAAGTCGACGGCGTCGTCGGCGGCTCCGGCGCCTCGGGCGACGGCGGGTTTGTCAAGGCCCTGATCGATCTCGTCATGCTGGACCAGAAGAACAGCAGCGGGAGCGGTTCCGCCGCCGCCGGTCCAACGGGCCGGAGGAAGAAGAAGTCGGACGATTTTAGGCAGATGAGGCCCCTCATCCTCATCTGCAACGACGTCTACCACCCCTCGCTGCGGCCCTTGCGCCAGTCCGGCCTGGCCGAGATCGTCCACGTTGGGAAGCCCACCGTGGAGGCGGTTGTTGCCAGGCTCAAGACCGTCTTCGAGAAGGAGGGCATACCATGCGAGAAGGACGCCGCCAGGAAGCTGTGCGAAGCAGCGTGGGGCATGACCAGCGGCATCGACGCCAGGCGGGGAGCCGAGAACAACGCCGAGGGCGACCTCCGCAGCGTCATGGTCGTCGGCGAGTGGGTCGCAGGCCGGCTGAGGGCAGCCTGCCCCGACGGCGCCACCCCGACCCTCACGCGACAGTGGGTTGACAAGCATATCATCCGCGACCTGGCCCACGGCGGCGGGGGCGCCAGAGGTCTCGGGCGCGGCGGGACCAGAGAGATCGTCAACCGAATCTTCCAGGAAGGTGCCGGGTTCCCGAAACAGTCGACCCCGGCCGTTCAGCTGTCCAAAAACACCATCCACGAGCAACCCCAGGCGCAGCTCGGCGTTTCCGAGCAGCAAAAGAAGTATGCCATGGCCCGTCTGCAGGAGATGATTGACTCGTCCGGCGAGGTCGACCGCATCATGACCGAGGTCTTTCTCGAGTACCCCAACCGCGACTTCAACGACGACTCCTTCATGACGAAACCCGACCTTGCCTACGAGTGGCTGCATTTCCACGACACCTGCTCCTCCCGCCTCTACTCCGGCCAGGAGTGGGAGCTGGCCCCCTACGTCAGCCAGCCGATCCTGGCCTGCCACCACCTCTTCGCCTCCCCGCGGCGGCACCAACCGCACACAACAATGTCCGGGTACGGTGCGAGGTGGGGCGAGGAAGCAGACGACGGCGAGGCCGACGCTGCTCCCTTGCCCTTCTCGGGCCCGCGAGCCGACTACGCCGCGCACGAGGCCGAGAAGGCGAACCGCGCCGCTCTGCAGGCGCTCCATGCCCAGCTCCCGCCAACCCTCACCCGCGCCTTCCGCAGCCCCGAGCACATCGCGACCGACCTCCTCCCTTACCTCGTGCGCATCGTCTCCCCGGACGTGAAACCCGTCGTGGTGGGGGGCAGCGCCGACAAGGGCGGCGCCGTCGCCTCGGTCAGGAGGGAGAGCGAGAAGGCCATGGTCAAGCGCGCCGCCCAGGTGCTGGCCGAAGTCGGCATTGCGCTGCACAGGGGGAAACTCGAGTCCGACGTGACGGCCGGACCGGCAGGGCGAACGCAGTGGGTGTATCGGATGGAACCGTAAGTGGTTGAAAA
>NW_027192573.1:992572-1044600 GCF_042370625.1 Thermothelomyces heterothallicus | reverse complement strand
CACGATCGGAACCTAAGGGGAACACTCAGGAATAAGGGAACCAGACAAGTATATTAGATAGCTAGTCACTCATCCTGGTGGACTCTGGAGTTCACCAGTGATAGCAACCGCCCTCACAATTTCAGTACTTCTAGCAGCATCGCACTATTGTTAGAGACAACTCTGTTGTTGTTAACCCTTTGGCTTCACCGAATCCCTCAGACGACTTGCACACTTGTCCCGCATCACTCACCTTCGTCTGAACCCTTTCAGAAGAAGTCTGAGTTGGGTTCGTCACACTACTATATCAAGACCTCCCGGCAGAAATATAGGAAATCGCCATAATCTCTAGATAATGATAGTAAGACAAGCGACTATAGATAATGGCATAATGGAAGTAGTACAAAATGCTCGTACTAGTAGATAGTAGAGTAGAGATAAACCTAATTTCGCCGACACTTATAAATTAGCTACAGATACCCTAGAGAATGAAGCAAAAGTATAGTATAGTCAAAGGGCCATTTCTAACGTAATAGATATATAGGGAGACCAAACTAATCAATATTATTATAGTAGGAAAGACTATAGTAATTATATTTAGCATCGTAGATATAAGTAACAACAAAGATATAATATTAAGATTACTATAGTATAAAGATTATAACCCAGACATTAGCTAGAAGAATAGTAGCTACCTATAACCCTAGATAAAGTCATATTCAACTAGCATGATAGGGAGCACACAAGGATCATAAAAGGACGATATCTAGGAAAAGACATATCCTATAGATCTACCGTAAGAGACAGGCAGTGGTAGGTAGACCACTACAGACTCTAGAAGAAGCGGTATAACGACATCGACATTACGATAGGAGGAACAAGCCGAACCGCTAATAGCTATTCTCTCTATTGATATATACGGAACACTGTAACTAGAATAGTAGATCGAGATAGGAGAAATCGCTAGCATCGCCATAGATAGAACCAAATTCGTATACTATTAGAAAACCGAGAAACGAGACAAGACTAGGGAAGTACCGAAGGAGTACGAAGGACACCTAGCATTCGAACCAAAACATCTAGAAGGATTACTAGAATACGGCCTATAGGATCATAAGATTAAGCTTAAGGAAGGAGCACGACTAAAGTTCTTCAAGATCTACTATATAAGCTAGATGTAGAACGAAGAACTTAAGCGGTATCTAGAGGAGAACCTTTAAAGAAGATATATCTACCTATTGACATCGCTAGTAAGCTACCTAATCCTATTTATACCTAAGAAAGATGGAAAGCTACGGTTATACGTCAACTATCGGTAACTTAACGAATAGACTGTAAAAAATCGATACCCGTTACTACTAATCTTATAGCTCTAAGATTAGTTAGTAGGAGCCTAATATTTTATATATCTTAACTTGCTATTGGCCTATAATTATATATAGATCAAAGAAGGCGACGAGTAGAAAACGGCCTTTAGGATACCCTATAGCTATTACGAGTACCTTGTCATGCTATTTAGACTTATAAATACGCTAGTAACGTTCTAAGCCCTGATTAATCAAGCTATCTGCCCTTTCTTAACAAATTTATAGTATATTATCTTAACGATATACTTATCTTCTCTAAGACGATAAACGAATACCAGAAGTACGTAAGAGTAGTATTAGACACGTTATATATATATAAGCTATTAGTTAACAAGGAGAAAAGCAAATTCCATATTAAGAAGACGGTATTTTTAGGATATAAGATATCCCTAGGACAAATCCGGATAGAACCTTCAAAGGTTAAAGCTATTAAGAACTAGCTACGACTAACGTTAGTTATAGAAGTATAAAGTTTTATCGGGTTTATAAACTTCTACCAGATGTTCATTAGAAACTTTAGAGCGATCGTACGACTATTATACGAACTTATTAAGAAGAACGCTAAGTTCTAATAGGAAGAGCAATATAAGCAAGTATTTATATAGATTTATAACGCTATCACTAAGGATCTAGTACTAGTACTACCAGACCCTAAGAAGCCATTCAAGGTAGAAATAGACGCTTCAGACTATGCTATCGGAGGACAATTAAGATAACGGAACGAGTAAGGGAAGCTATATCCTATAGCCTTCTTTTTAAAGAAGCTCGATAGACTATATCTCAATTATCTAATCTATAATAAGGAACTACTTGTAATTGTTAAAGCTTTTAAGGAATAGCGACTATACCTTAGTAGTACGATCGAACCAATATAAGTATATACGGATCACAAAAATTTACGGTACTTTATAACGACGAAAGAGCTTAACGGACGACAAATACAATAGGCAGAATTCCTTACGGAATTTAACTTTAAGATTCGCTATAAGAAAGGCAAAGAGAACGTACGAACGGACGCCTTAAGTTGACGAACGGATTATACGAAAGGACGAACGGAAACAACGCTACTATTATTCAAGGAACGAATAGACGGAACGCTATACTATGAAATGTAGACACCCGTAGACAATGATCTACTCGACTCGTTCCTAGAATGTTACGTAATCTTTCGAGAAGAAAGGATTAACGAGGTATAGTATCAAGTAGTACCTAGACTAATGATATCTAGTAGAGTAGAAGAAAAAGATAGAAAACTCTAGTACCGAGGCAAAGTATATATCTATAATAAGGATTAGTAGCTATAAATAATTTAAGAGCTTTATAAGTCAAAACTCGGAGGATATAAAGGGGTTATAAAGACTATTATATAAGTTAAGAAATACTACGACTTTCTATAGTTAACGGTATAAGTTAAGGAAGTCATATAGAGCTATAATATCTATAATCGAAGCAAGATAGTATAATATAAGCTATATAGGCTACTTTAGCTACTGCTAATAGCTGATAAACTATAGAGTTTAGTTACAATAGACTTTATTATAAAACTACTAGGATCTAAGGATACGGCTATAGGAATAATCTATAATAGTATTCTTATTATAGTAGATTACCTAACTAAATAGGTATACTTCTTTCCCTATAAGGAGTCCTAGATAGCTAAATAGCTAATAGATATAATCTATTGGCAAGTTATATTAGTATACGCTTAGCTATAAGAATAGATTACCAATAGAGATACTAAGTTTATATCGAAGTTCTAGCGAGCGTTAATATAATAATTAGGCATTAATAGTAAACTATTAACGGTATATTACCCGTAGACTAACAGACAAATAGAACGATTAAACCAAGTTATCAAGTAATACCTCTACTCTTACGTCAATTACTAATAAGACGACTAGGTTATACTATTACCGATAGTATAACTTACTTATAATATAATGCCAATAGAAACGACCAAAGTTATACCGTTCTTCGTAAACTACAGATACGAAGCGGACCTTAGGCAAGGACCAGAGGTCATAGTACTAAGAGTAGTAGTCAAAGTAGAATAGATATACGTATTATACGAGAAGCTTAAAAAGGAACTCGAGTTTGTCAGAACCAAAATAAAGAACTACTACAATAAACATAGGCTTAAAGGACCTCGCCTAGAGAGGGGAGACAAAGTCTATCTAATCATATGAAACCTATAAACCAAACGACCAAGTATAAAGCTAGACTTTAAGAAGGTCAGACCCTTTGTCATCAAAGAACGAATTTCGACATCTAACTACCGACTATCGTTACTATTATCTATATAACTATAGATAGATATTTTTTATATTTCACTTCTTGAACCAGCACCGAAAAACGCCAAGATCGCTATAAATATCGAAGTAGAGGACAAAGAGGAAGAATAGGACGTCAAAGAAATCCTAGATTCACGTATTATTAATAAGGAACTATAATATCTAGTTAAATAGCTTGATTTTTGACTAGAAGATAACTTATAGAAACTAGTTAAAAACTTAAACTACCCTAAGAAACTTAAATAGTTCTATTAGTAGAACCCGGATCGGCTAAAGGCAAACCTAGGATAGAATCGAAGATAGCATCCTAGTTAATAATATTGACGCCGCTGTTAAGCTATATATCTAGAATGGCCTCTGATTCCTACTACTCTACCGCCTCTAATTCGTCTAGATTTGACAAACCCTGTGTAACTATGTCTGCCCCCTTCTCTACTAAAAACTCTCGTTGCTTACGAACCTAAGTTAAACAGGCTAACACCTTAGAAGCTTTATATTAGTATTCTCGTAGTAAGGCTTTAGCCTCTTTCTCTTTAGCCTTTAAATGACATTATTTATATATAATACGATCCATTACGTTACGATTAGCGACGTACCTTTATAAGGGAACGAGAACCTATAAGAAGAAACTAGAATGCCGGAACTATCGTAAGAACAACCCTAACGTATGTAAGCCTCGTAGCGATAAGATTTTTTAATCATTTTATATACTTGGTTATGCTCTATGTAATAGGAACACGCCATCACTACGAACTCGTAATCAGAAATAAACTAAGCTAGACGCTTACGACGAATAGACGCTTAGGACCTATACGCGTTAGACGGTATAATTAATAGTACAAAGGATAACAAGGAGCTAAGGAGAAAAACACGTATAAAGATTACGAGGGATGTTAGCGCTATTTGAAACGGCCTAAAGAGGGCTTTCGGGTCGAAAGCCTTGAAGGAAGGGCATCGTGTCACGGAAATATATACGTAAATACTGCCTAGGCCACCGGCATAGATAGACCAATCAAGCCGAAGGAACGGAAGGACTAATTATAACATAAGAAGCGCTATGATCACTACGCTTACTAGTGATCAGGGTGATTACCACTATACAATCACTTACGATCACCATGATCAGGGGTGATCACTAGGGTTATAATACATGTAGATAGTTACTTGTTATAGTAGACTCTAGAGTTTACTAGTATTAGTAACTTATAATTATAGTACTCCTAATAGCATTATACTACTATAAGAGATAACTCTGTTGTTGTAAACCCTTTGGCTTTACCAAATCCCTTAGACGACCTATATACTTGTCCTACGTCACTTACCTTCGTCTAAACCCTTTTAGAAGGAGTCTGAGTTAGGTTTGTCACATTAGGAGTTAATGTTTTCTTTTAAATGTCATATAGGCTATAGTATCTAAGATAACCGATACCCTAATTAATTTATCTCTAACGATAATATTTACTATAACTAGATAGCTAGTATTATAGCTAAATGTTAGACTTATATTACGGATAAATGGTATACCTAGTAAGATTTAATGGCTATTAATGTCCCTGTCTAGGATAAAGAAATGCTCCTAGATTAAGACCGCTCCTAGAATAATTATACCGATAGTTTCCCTAGTAAATAGCCTATTATTATAGAGGCCCCTCGAAATCATTGCTATCGACTAGATAGGGAGACGGTATTTCTAGGCTAGGCTAAGGGTAATTATATTATATTTAGATCCGGTATCGATAAGGGTAAGTACCTTCTTACCCCTAGGGTCCTTAAAGTTATAGTATAGTATTAGTAGGGTATATATCTATATAAGTATACCTATCTAGATCTTCTAGCTAGCCAAAAGCGTATAAATTAGCGCCTTAAAGCTGGTTTCGATCTCCTCTAAGTCTAGCTAGTCTCGCTATCTAGCGAGGTATTTACTCTAGAATCTATCGGTAGCTATTACCTATTAGCTATTACTAGTAACCCCTAGAAATGCTAGAACTATAATCGCGGACTCTTCCCCTTTATTACTACTCCGTCTATCTAGACGGCTAAGATTAGTCCTAACCTCCTAAGAACGCTTGTTCCTTGCTAGCTTCACTACCATCGGATTATCTAGGTAAAGAATAGCCAAGCCCTTATACTTAATAACCTCCTATAGATTCTCGTAGTCTTATTTTAGAAAAGCGATTAGGGTATTTTTAAACGCTAGAGAGACTCTAAGTACCTTATTAATAGTAAGGGTCTTAGCTTATAGAGCTTTATTAACTAATATTACTATATTATTAGCTACGTTCTCCTAGTTTGATTTCGCTTTTTCCTTAAACTAGATAGCTTATTTCTATCTAACCAGAGAGATAGCGTCCTTACCTATAGGCTAACTTCCCCCCTTAGCAATAGGTATAACCCCTTAGCTAATAGGCTTAGACTTCGGTAGCCCTTCTAACGGTAGCGCTCCTAGATTCCTCTTCACCATTAGGATAATCTTACACTTATTCCCTTCCTTTAGTTAGATAGCATCCTATATAGGTTCGTCCTCTATTTCTACGAAAAGCCGCTTTGTAGGCGGTGTTCCCTAGACTATCATTATAGCCTCCCCTTTACCGTCGGACACGTCTTTACTATCTATTTCTACCTCGATAGTACTAAATGTCTATATCGCTGTCTGGTTAGAAGGAGACATACTCGCCGATAACTCTTTACAGTCTATAGAGAAGCTAGGGGTATCCTTCTAAGATACCGTCTGTTTTACCTGCTAGATAAATGTCTATCCTCCCTACTTGCGATCTATCTAGAAATTGATTTCTCTAGCCTTAGTATAGTCGTAAATAGACTCCGAAGAGGATCGTTTAGAGTTAGTAAGGCGGTTAAGAGACGTCCTAACTACTTCTAGTAACTATAGGCCCTTTGCTTGTTAGAGGAAGGCGGCGTCTATAATAAGGTTTAAATCTAGATGGTACTCCTAATTATATTTCTTCTAGTAAGCCTCTATAAACCTCTAGTATGGCTCCTAGCTAGGAAGGTCTAGCCGAAGAGATATATAAGCGTGGATAATATGTTACTAAGTTCCTTGATTAGCTATAGTAGTTATATCTTCCTTAAGGATTTTAACTTTCTAGCTCTTAGGGAGACTTAAGTCTCTCCTCCCTAATATCTACTTAAAACCGAGCTAGTAGATAAGCCTGTTATAGATATCCTCTATAAGGATAGGATAGCTATAGGCAAAGTATATCTAGTTACTATAGTAATAATACCTTTGAGGACTTGTAGAGGTCAGACCTAGCCAGTATCTGCTCTTCTTTCTTTGCTAAGACTCTTATATAGTAGATAGGAAGGTCCGGATTTCCTTGACCTTATCGTTACTTAAGTCGCCTATCTAGTTATAGGTATACCTAGCTCTATTAAAGCCCCTTTAGCTAACTTTCCCTCTATTAATCTAAAGCTCATATAGCACGTCTATAAGCCTATTAATAATCTTATCGAACGTATTATCCCTCTAGATAGATGGCGCCGAAGA
Organism: Thermothelomyces heterothallicus; assembly: GCF_042370625.1. NCBI lineage: Eukaryota > Fungi > Ascomycota > Sordariomycetes > Sordariales > Chaetomiaceae > Thermothelomyces > Thermothelomyces heterothallicus. Next base: position 1,037,461 of record NW_027192573.1, on the reverse strand, counting down.
ACTTTCCTAAGCCTAGGGGGCCGTTAAGCCCTTCTCGACAGGTAGGCTTATCTATAGCTTTACCTCTCTACCCTTCGGATCTAGTTTATAGTAGATTAACCTAGCGTTAATACCCTTATATAGGCACTCCTATATAAAGTTACAGAACTCCTCCTATTCTATATTATTAACCTGTATATCTCCTCTCTTGTAGACCCGAAGACTAGTCTAGAGAATAGGTAGGAATCAGTCCTATACCTTCTAAACTATAGATGACTAATAGACCGCTTTCTTCTTCTTAGACACTCTAGTAAGCAAGATATCGATATACTCTAGGTAGTTATAGATAGACTTAGCTAAATCTATATACCAGGAATCTAAAAGACGCTCTAATTCCCAAGTAGAAGTCTTCTATTAGGAATCATTCTACTTCTAGCGCTCCTTAATAATAGCTTCTGTCACGGAAATATACATGCAGATGCCGCCTGGGCCACCGACATAAACGGGCCAATCAAGCCGAAGAATGATGGACCAATCAGGACAGGATCACACTTGGCAAGAAACGATCCCAGCAGAGGATCACTAGCTCACGTCGTAAGCCAGGTAAGCCAGTATAGAGGATCACCACGACCGCTAGTGATCCCAGGATTATATATACATGTAGATAGTCACTCGTTATAGTAGACTCTGGGAGTTCACCAGTGGTAACAATCATAACCACAGTACTCATACTAAGCATCGCTAACTACTGTGCGAGACAACTCTAGTGTTGTTGTGAACCCTTTGGCTTCACCGAATCCCTCAGACGACTTGCACCTTTGTCCCCACATCACTTACCTTCGTCTAAACCCTTTCAGAAGAAGTCTGAGTTAGGTTCGTCATACGTTATTACCACTCCCTTTGTTCTGTTATGGTTTAGAACGGAGGTGACTCCGACCTCGATATCGATATGGCTACCGACGTCACGGCCGAACAGCTACTCGCCTAGCTTGGTCAACTCTAGTAGCGAATCTAGGAGTTAGACCAGAGAGACAAGGCTGCTTAAGCTCGAATCAAGGAACTCGAGAACGGCGAAAAGCACTCGCAGAAACTGGTCAACGAGGCCTATGCCAAAATCAAGGCGCTCGAGACTGCCAAAGCAAGCCGCATCAAGATCGAACCACCTGGCAAATACGGAGGAACCAAGGAGGATCTCGTAGGGTTTTTGACAAACCTCCGATCCTACTTCCAGCTTAATGACGACAAGTTTCCGGACGACAAAGCCAAAGTCCTCTACGTAGCTACGAGATTGGAGGGCAAGGCACTCTAATAGTTCGAACCTACGTGGAACGACTACCTTACTAAGGAAGACGAGGACGACCGAGACGCCTTTACATAGGCAGTCTTCCGATCCTACGACCGTTTCGAAGAAGAGCTTCGGAAGGTCTTTGGCGACAAAGACGAGAAGATTCACGCGCAAGAAAGGCTCGCCAATCTCCGACAGACTAAGTTAGTAGCCTCCTATGCCGTATAGTTTAGATAGGATATGCTCAAGTCTTAGCTTAACGACGAGGCGTTGATGTAACTGTTTTATAACGGCTTGAAGGAAAAGGTTAAAGACGAGCTATACAAATACGACCGGCCTAAAACGCTAGACGAATATATCGTACAGGCTATTAGAATCGACGATCGGCTCTATGTACAGGAATAGTAGAAACGAGGTCGAATGAACGGAACCATGGTTAGGGCTAACGATAAGAAAAAGCGAGCGTACGTCAGTACCTCGTATGGGATATATCCCGGAGCTATAGATGTAGACGTAGTATAGAAGTAGGACAAGAAGAAGACGGCCAAAGACAAGTCCAATGCTACTTACTATAACTATAGAAAGAAAGGACACTATAAGCGAGAATGTCAAAGCCTAAAGAAAGATTAGAAACTAGTCCTAGGAAAGGAAACTACGGTCATTGACGAAACTAAGGACGTCGTCGAAGTAGTAGCTACGAGCTACGAAGACAGGGACAGCGACACGGACAGTCTCGAATACGGCAATAACGGCGAAGACGAACAGACGCCGTACTCCGAACTAGTCACTATAGACCCCGAGACAGGCATTGCCGAATAGGATACGGCAGGGGAGTATACGCCACCGATTTCGATTCTCCTAGCCTTGAGGCAGTGGGGTTTTACGGTCACGTAGAGACGGGATAGATCGTAGACGACCGACACCCAAGGGGTCGACCGACCCGGACCGAACATCTTGTTCCTTTAGGAATGGATCGAATGGTATCGTAACGAAGTCTTCTGGCTTAATACGGAGTTACGTAAACGAGATAGACGCCTAACTTGACTTGCCTAGTAGAGCGACGAGATAAGGGACGAAATGAGGGAACTCTGACGTATTATAGAAACTATCAAAGGGGAACAGCCCGTGACGTACGATAGACCCAATAGTTATACCGCGTACTTTGACGATTAGCAACTTAGCTACGACGTACGGAACCCGGAGTACCAGTTTATACGCGCGAACCGTAGAAAAGATGAACGTATATAGGAAAGCTACTAGAAGAAACATTCCTACCTTAGCATTAGGGCACCTACGGTCTACGTACAGTGGGAAGGATTTGGAAGAGAATTCCAATATCTTCTAGGCGATGCCACGTGACTATACCCTCGACATGAGGCACACGCACAAGTGCCCTGGTTCTAGTGTGTGGTACACGAATGCCGATACCACTTCCGCGACAAATTCGAAAACAATCACTGGCCGACCCGATAGGAAAACGGGGACGGAAGTTTACGCCCTGTGGAATGGGTCTACAACGCGGGAAACAGAGCGGCCGAATTACTCTAGAAGATCGAAACCCGGAGTCTAGAAGGCATTACGGTAGTTCCGAGACGAGCCTAGCCTAGGTACTACGGAACAGGACGAGACATATAGGACTTATGCTGGAGTAACGATTGTCTCTATCACGCGGACGAAAAGAAATCGCGAATTCGGGAGCTTTAGATGAAGCTATAGACTGTACGACGGAAAGCAGAACGGACCTAATGGTGGGAAGCTGTAAGCACTTAATAGCTTACGGAAATGAGCACGATCGACGAAGCTGCTATTAGCTGAATAATCGGAGAGGTTAGCACTGACCTAGGAAACGGGTCAGGGCCCTTTGAGGGGCCCGAAAACCATTAACGCCTATATAGCAGCGAGTGGTAGCGTAGTATAGGAGGAACTGGCGTAAGAGACTACTATATCGAGACCTCCCGGCAGAAACATGGGAAATTGCCGTAATCTTTAGACGACGACGGCAAGACAAGCGACTATAGATAACGGCATAATGGAAGCAGTACGAAATGCTCGTACTAGTGGATAGTAGAGCAGAGATGAACCTGATTTCGCCGATACTTATAAATTAACTACGGATACCCTAGAGGATGAAACGGAAGCATGGTATAGTTAAAGGGCCATTCCCGATGTAATGAGTATATAGGGAGACCGAATCGATCGATATCACTATAGTAGGGAAGACTATAGCAGTCGTATTTAGCATTGTAGATATAGGCGACGACAAGGATATGATACTGGGACTACCATGGCACGAAGACTACGACCCGGACATTAGCTAGAAGAATAGTAGCCACCTGCGACCCCGAACGGAGTCGTATTCGACTAGCGAGATAGGGAGCGCGCAAGGATCGCAAACGGACGATGCTCAAGGAAAGGCATGTCCTACGGATCTACCACAAGAGACGGGCAGTGGCAGACAGACTACTACGGACTCTAGAAGAAGCGGCATAACGACACCGACGTTACGACAGGAGGAACAAGCTGAACCGCCAATAGCTGTTCTCTCTGTTGACGAATGCGGAGCACTATAATTGGAGCAGTGGGTTGAGACAGGAGAAATCGCCAGTATCGCTATAGACGGAACCAAGTTCGCATACTATCAGAAAACAGAGAAACGAGACAAGACTGGGGAAGTACCGAAGGAGTACGAAGGACACCTAGCATTCGAACCGAAGTATCTGGAAGGATTACTAGAACACGGCCCATGGGATCACGAGATCAAGCTTAAGGAAGGAGCATGACTGAAGTTCTTTAAGATCTATTATATAAGCCAGACGTAGAACGAAGAACTTAAGCGCTATCTGGAGGAGAACCTTCGAAGAGGATATATTCGCCTGTTGACATCGTTAGCAGGCTACCTAATCCTGTTTGTGCCTAAGAAAGACGGAAAGCTACGGTTATATGTCGACTATTGGCAACTTAACGAACAGACCGTGAAAAACCGATACCCGTTACCGCTAATCTTATGGCTCCGAGATCAGTTAGCAGGAGCCTAATATTTTACGCGTCTTGACTTGCCATCGGCCTATAACTATATATGGATTAAAGAAGGCGACGAGTGGAAAACGGCCTTTAGGACACCCTATGGCCACTACGAGTACCTCGTCATGCCATTCGGACTTACGAACGCGCCGGCAACGTTCCAAGCCCTAATTGATCAAGCTATCCGACCCTTTCTCGACAAATTTGCGGTATGTTATCTCGACGACATACTTATCTTCTCTAAGACAATAGACGAACACCGGAAGTATATGAGAGTAGTGCTAGACGCATTATACGTATATAAGCTATTAGTTAACAAGGAGAAAAGCGAATTCTACGTTAAGCAGACGGTATTTTTAGGATACAAGATATCCCTAGGACAAATTCGGATGGAACCTTTAAAGGTTAAAGCTATCAAGAACTGGCTACGACCGACGACAGTTACGGAAGTACGAAGTTTCATCAGGTTTGCAAACTTCTACCGGATGTTCATTAGGAACTTTGGAGCGATTGTACGACTATTGTACAAGCTTTCCAAGAAGAACGCTAAGTTCCAATAGGAAGAGCGACACGAGCAAGCATTCACGTAGATTCGCGACGCTATCACCGAGGATCTAGTGCTGGTACTACCAGACCCTAAGAAGCCATTCGAGGTGGAAACGGACGCTTTAGACTACGCCATCGGAGGACAGTTAGGATAACGAGACGAGCAAGGGAAGCTACACCCTATAGCCTTCTTTTCAAAGAAGCTCGACGGACCACGTCTTAACTATCCAATCCACGATAAGGAACTACTTGCGATTGTCGAAGCCTTTAAGGAATAGCGACTATATCTTAGCGGTACGATCGAACTAGTATAAGTGTATATAGATCATAAGAATCTACGGTACTTTACGACGACAAAGGAGCTTAACGGACGACAAATACAATAGGCAGAATTCCTTGTAGAATTTAACTTCGAGATCCGCTACAAGAAAGGTAAAGAAAATACACGAGCGGACGCTTTAAGCCGACGAACGGATTACACGGAAGGACGAACGGAAACAATACCACCATTGTTCAAGGAACGAAAAGACGGAACGTTGTATCACGAAACGTAGACACCTGTAGAAGATGATCTACTCGACTCGTTCCTGGAATGTTACGTAATCTTTCGAGAAGAAAGGATTAACAAGGCATAATATCAAGTAGCACCCGGACTAGTGGTACCTAGCGAAGTGGAGGAAAAAGATGGGAAACTCTAGTACCGAGGCAAAGCGTATATCTACGATAAAGATTAATAGCTATAAATGATTCGAGAACTCTACGAGTCGAAACTCGGAGGATATAAAGGAGTTACGAAGACTATCGCATAAGTCAAGAAACATTACGACTTTCTACAGTTAACGGCACGAGTTAAGGAAGTCGTACGGAACTACGACATCTGTAATCGAAGCAAAACGACACGATACAAGCCGTACGGGCTACTTCAGCCACTGCCAACAGCTGACAAACCATGGAGTTTAGTTATAATGGACTTTATCACGAAACTGCTAGAATCTAAGGACACGGCTATAGGAGTGATCTATGATAGTATTCTTACTGTAGTAGATCGCCTGACTAAATAGGTATACTTCTTTCCCTATAAGGAGTCCTAGACAGCTGAACAGCTGGTAGACGTGATCTATCAGCAAGTTGCATCAGTGTACGCTTGGCCGCAAGAATGGATTACCGATAGAGACACCAAGTTCGTATCGAAGTTTTGGCAAGCATTAATGCAACGATTAGGCGTCAATAGTAAACTATCAACGGCATATTACCCGTAGACCGACGGACAAACGGAATGACTAAACCAAGTTGTCAAGCAATACCTCTGTTCCTACGTTAACTACCAACAAGACGACTAGGTCATACTATTGCTAACGGCATAACTCGCTTACAACATAACGCTAATGGAAACGACTAAAGTTACACCGTTCTTTGCGAACTATAGATACAAAGCAAACCTTAGGCAAGGACTAGAGGTTACAGTACCAAGAGCGGCAGTCAAAGTAGAGCAGATGCACGTACTGCACGAGAAACTCAAAAAGGAACTCGAGTTTGTCAGAACCAGAATGAAGAACTACTACGACAAACACAGGCTCGAGGGACCTCGCCTAGAGAGGGGAGACAAAGTCTACCTGATCGCACGAAACCTGCGAACCAAACGACCAAGCACGAAGCTGGACTTCAAGAAGGTCGGACCCTTCGTTATCAAAGAACGAATTTCGACATCTAACTATCGACTATCGTTACCGTCATCTATACGACTACGGACGGATGTTTTTCATATTTCACTTCTCGAACCAGCACCAAAAAACGCTAAGGTTGCTACGCACATCGAAGCAGAGGACGAAGAGGAAGAATGGGACGTCGAAGAAATTCTGGATTCACGCATCATCAACGGGGAACTGCAGTACCTGGTCAAGTGGCTCGATTTCGGACCAGAAGACAACTCATGGGAACCAGTCAAGAATTTGAACTGCCCTAAGAAACTAGAACAGTTCTACCGCTAGAACCCGGATCGACCGTAGGCACTAGCTCGGACAAAACGGCCAAGTCGGCCTCTGACAAATCCAGGCCCAAAGAGGACCAGTCAAACGGGACGTCAGCACCCTAGGACCGTACGTCACTGATGATACGTGCCTCGGAATCCTATACCCTCCGTTCTTCCGCCTCTATTTCCTCCAGAGACTGCATGCCTCGACGAAACAGCTCGGAACCCCGCTCCTTCAAGAAACGTTTCTAGCAACAAAGACGAGCCAATCGACCAACAGCCGTCTGAAGTTGAGTTTGAAGAACAAAAAGGGCCTCTTCAGCATCGGCCTCTTCTTGTTCCACGCGTTTTTGTTCAGACATAATCTTCGTTACTATAAAAAGATCAGCCACGAACATCAAGGCAACAACCAGGCCACGAACAAGCAGACGCTACGTCGGAACCATCGCAAGAACGACCCCGACGCACATACTCGCTACAGCGAGAAGAGCCTGACGCCATGCGACAAGCCAAGTTCCGCTTGAAACACCACGAACACGGCATGACGTCTACGCCAGAGGAGTCAATAAAAGAAGCAAGCGCGGCGCGCTGTTGGGATTTCGAAGATCGGCGTTTAGAGATACGATCTGCCATCTTGTTAGCCACCAGTAGTGCGGAAAAAGGGAAAAATTGCGAGGCATACGTGGGAAAGGATGTTGGCGCTATTTGAAACGGCCAAAAGAGGGCTTTCGGGTCGAAAGCCTTGAAGGAGGGGCATCGTGTCACGGAAATATGCATGCAGATGCCGCCTGGGCCACCGACACAAACGGGCCAATCAAGCCGAAGAATGATGGACCAATCAGGACAGGATCACACTTGGCAAGAAACGATCCCAGCAGAGGATCACTGGCTCACGACGTGAGCCAGGTGAGCCAGTACGGAGGATCACCACGACCGCTAGTGATCCCAGGATTATATATATATGTAGATAGTCACTCGTTATGGTGGACTCTGGGAGTTCACCAGTGGTAGCAATCATAACCACAGTACTCATACCAAGCATCGCTGACTACTGTGCGAGACAACTCTAGTGTTGTTATGAACCCTTTGGCTTCACCGAATCCCTCAGACGACTTGTACCTTTGTCCCTACATCACTTACCTTCGTCTGAACCCTTTCAGAAGAAGTCTGAGTTGGGTTCGTCACAGCTTCAAACGTAGCCTAGTCCTTCTTCTTTGCCTCTAGCTACTAATCTAGAATCTCTCAAAGGTTGTCTATATACCATTGCTTAAAGTAGGAGATCTTGTCTATATCATCTCCCCTGAAGATCTTATACGCCTTTGTAAAGCGCTCTAGATACTTAGTAGCGTTATAACTAGAGAAGAGTCTAGGTAATCCTTTATCTATAGGCGAAGGGAATATAACCCGAATGACTTTAGCAAGTCTATCTGCTATAATATCTACTTAGCTGTAACGTTAGACTTCTATATCGAAGGTAAAGTTTTTAGACTTAACTAACTATAGTAATTCTAATAGCGTTCTCCCTAAGGAGTTCTTAGTATATCTAGATATAAGAGGCGTAAGAAGTAGTATCTTAGGTTACGAAGTCTACTAAACTAATAAGAAGAGAGGTTATAGTAGTTACGGTCCTTGATTACGCCTTCCTATTTAGGTTACTTCCTTAAAGATGATTTCGCTCCCCGAATAGCTAATCTAGGAAGTCTTCCTCCCTTCCTTTAAGTCTTCTTACTATAGTTATAACTAAAGCTAGAGTTGATCTACCGTCTTTAGCCCTTCTAAGTATACCTAGCGAAGCCATTCCTAACCCTTCTAGTAAGGAACACTCTATAATGCCCTAGCCCCTATAGCTAGAGATCTTAAGGTAATAAGATAGATCTACGCCAGCCTACTAAAGAATAGCAATATATAGGTAGAAATAGTCCTACTAGTAAGGGCTAATACCGAGGTAACTAGGGTTAGGATAGCTACCAGACTCTCCTCTAATATCCTTATAACTCTAGAGTCCTATTTCTTAACTTCGAATAGTTCTAACTATGCCAATCGATCTTCCGAAATCTCTATCCCTCTAGATAGATAGCAAACTTGCCTAGTCTTAACATCTTATCGCTTCTCCTACTACCGCTAGTAGTATTATTATATTAGGGCAAGAGTGGCCTCCTAGCCTACCACCGGATATACCGATCTCTTGGCGCCTATATTCGCCTTTCTTAGTTTCCTAATAGCTTTGCCGTACGCGCCTCCGCACGTATATCCTCGCTCTTCTATCGCGAACGTTGCTATCTGCTATTCTTAAGGTCCGGTAGTCTAGTTTAGACCTAGAGCTAAGCTCCTCCCCGATTAAGCCCCTAAAATATAAACTAATGCTAGCCCCTCCTGGTAGTAGTCACGCACTCCTACGACTAAACCTCTGTCTAGTCAGATGGAGAGGAGTATCGGCTCAAAGTGTCTAGTGTATCTAGGCACTCGTGGTTGTAGCAGACAAGTCTAGCCTCCTAGACAGCGATTACGATAGACGTGGGGACGGCGATAACGATGCCCCTCTAGGTAGATGTAAAAGAGCCTACCTACGTAGGAAAAGATAACTAAACTTATAAGTGAAAGAGGAACCTTATTATCGTATAAATAATGCTATAATAGTAGTCTGTTACTATTACTGTTGGTCTATTCTGTAAAAACTGTCTGTCGTCCTTCCTTGTTATTCCTTGGTACCTCTTAGATAGGTACCCCCTATTTATATCTAGTATATATATAACTTGTTTGGAACCGGAAAAACAAAGCTGTAACCTATACCCCTCTAGTTATACTAAGAGGTTTCTACCCTAGTCTAATATACCATTTTGGCGAAAATAAGATAATAAACGAGCTTATAGCTATTTATTTCTATAGGAAGGCCTAGAAGGTTTTAAAGTTTGTATAGTACTATAAGGTATATTAGGCAAACTTGACTAATTATAACCTACTACTAAGGGAACTCTAGCCTATTCGTACCTAGCTAACACCATTCTATATAGTAGCTATAGACTTTATTACTAACTTACTATTAGTGCTAACTATAGGCACCCTCTGGTTACTCGAAGGCCATACTCTTATAGATACGCTCTACACTATAACGTATAAGTTTAGCAAGAAGAAGCTTCTTATAGCCGGCTACCGGACATATATAGCCAAGGAATAGGCAATAGTTCTTCTAAGAACCTAAATATTTACTAACTAAGGAATACTAGCCTAAATCATTAGCGATCGTAACCCTAAATTTACATCCAACCTATAGAAGGAAATCTTCTTACTACTAGGAACTAAACTACTATTTTCTACGGCCTACCATCCTTAGACTAATAGGCAGTCCAAACGGACAAACCAGACCGTAGAAATCGCCTTACAGATAAACTTTACGGTAAATTCTAACCGCTTATAGGTCGAAATCCTACCGGTGTCACAGAAATATACATACAGATACCGCCTAGGCTACCAGCATAGACAGACCAATCAAGCCAAAGGAACAGAAGGGCCAATCACAACATAAGAAGCGCTATAATCACTACGCTTACCAGTAATCAGGGTAATTACCACTATACGATCACTCACGATCACTATAATCAGGAGTAATCACTAGGGTTATATATATATATAGATAGTCACTCGTTACAATAGACTCTAGAGTTCACTAGTAATAGTAACTTATAATCACAGTACTTATAATAGCATCGTACTACTATAAAGAGACAACTCTATTATTGTAAACCCTTTGGCTTCACCGAATCCCTTAGACGACCTATATACTTGTCCCGCGTTACTTACCTTCGTCTAAACCCTTTCAGAAGAAGTCTAAGTTAGGTTCGTTACACGTTACTATTACTCCCTTTATTCTATCATAGTTCAGAACGGAGGTGACTTCGACCTCGATATCGATATAGCTACTAGCGTCACGGCCGAACAGCTGCTTGCCTAGCTTGGTCAACTCTAGCAGCGAATCTAGGAGTTAGACCAGAGAGATAAGGCTGCTTAAGCTCGAATCAAGGAACTCGAGAACGGCGAAAAGTACTTGTAGAAACTGGTTAACGAGGCCTATGCCAAAATTAAGGCGCTCGAGACTACCAAAGTAAGCTATATCAAGATTAAACTACCTAGCAAGTATAGAGGAACCAAGGAGGACCTTATAAGGTTTTTAACCAACCTCTAATCCTACTTCCGGCTTAATAATAATAAGTTTCTAGATAATAAAGCTAAAGTCCTCTATATAGCTACGAGATTAGAGGGCAAGGTACTTAGATAGTTTAAGCCTATATAGAACGACTATCTTACTAAAGAGGATGAAGACGACCGAGACGCGTTTATATAGGCAGTCTTTCGGTCCTATAACCGTTTCGAAGAAGAGCTTCGGAAGGTCTTTGATAACAAAGACAAGAAGATTCACGCCTAAGAAAGGCTTACTAACCTCCGATAGACTAAGTTAGTAACCTCTTATACTATATAGTTTAGATAGGACATACTTAAGTCTTAGCTTAATAATAAGGCGTTAATATAACTATTTTATAATAGCCTAAAGGAAAAGGTTAAAGATAAGCTATATAAGTATAACCGGCCTAAAACCCTAGATAAATATATCATATAGGCTATTAGAATCGACGATCGGCTTTATATATAGGAATAGTAGAAACGAGGTCAAATAAATAGAATTATAGTTAAGGCTAATAACAAGAAAAAGTAAGCGTATATTAGTACCTCGTATAGGACATATCCTAGAGCTATAGATATAGATATAATATAGAAGTAGGACAAGAAGAAGATAGCTAAAGATAAGTCTAATACTACCTACTATAACTACAGAAAGAAAGGATACTATAAGTAAGAATATTAAAGCCCGAAGAAAGACTAGAAACTAGTCCTAGGAAAGGAAACTACGGTTATCGACAAAACTAAGGACGTCGTCAAAGTAGCGGCTACGAGCTACAAAGATAGGGATAGCGACATAGACAGTCTTAAACACGATAACAATGGCGAAGACAAATAGATGCTATACTCCGAACTAGTCATTATAGACCTAGAAACAGGTATTACCGAATAGGATACAGCAGGAGAATATACGCCACCGATTTCGATTCTCCTAGCCTTAAGGTAGTAAGGTTTTATAGTCATGTAGAGGCAGGATAGATTGTAGATAACCGATACCTAAGGAGTCGACCGACCTAGACCGAACATCCTATTCCTTTAGGAACGGATCGAATGATACCGTAACGAAGTTTTCTGACTTAATATGGAGTTACACAAACGAGATAGATGCCTAACTTGACTTGCCTAGTAGAGCGATAAGATAAGGGACGAAATAAGGAAACTCTAACGTATTATAGAAACCATTAAAGGGGAATAGCCTATAATATACGATAGACCCGATAGTTATACTAAGTACTTTGACGATTAGCAACTTAGCTATGATGTATAGAACCTAGAGTACTAGTTTATATATGTAAACTATAGAAAAGACAAACGTATATAGGAAAGCTATTAGAAGAAACATTCCTACCTTAGCATTAGAGTACCTATAGTCTATATATAGTAGGAAGGATTCGGAAAAGAATTCTAATATCTTCTAGGTAATACTATATAACTATACCCTTAATATAAAGCATACGTACAAGTGCCCTAGTTCTAGTATATAGTATATAAATGCCGATACTACTTCTGTGATAAATTCGAAAATAATCACTAGCTGACCTGATAGGAAAACGGGGACGGAAGTTTACGCCCTATAGAATAGGTCTATAACATAGGAAACAGAGCGGCCGAATTACTCTAGAAGATCGAAACCCGGAGTCTAGAAGGCATCACGATAGTTCTAAGACGAGCCTAGCCTAGGTACTATAGAATAGGACGAGACATATAGGACTTATACTAGAGTAACGATTATCTTTATCACGAGGACGAAAAGAAGTCGCGAATTTGGGAGCTTTAGATGAAGCTATAGTGTATACGATGGAAAGTAGAATAGACCTAATGGTAGGAAGCTACAAGCACTTAATGGCTCGTAGAAATAAGCACGATCGACGAAGCCGCCATTAGCTAAATAATCGGAGAGGTTAATACTAACCTGGGAAACAGGTTAGGGCCCTTCGAGGGGCCCAAAAACTATTAACGCCTATATAGTGGCAAGTGGTAGTATAGTATAGGAGGAACTAGTATAAGAGACTATTATATTAAGACCTCCCGGCAGAAATATAGGAAATCGCTATAATCCTTAGATAACAACAGTAAGATAAGCGACTATAGATAATAGCATAATAGAAGCAGTATGAAATGCTTGTATTAGTAGATAGTAGAGTAGAGATAAACCTAATTTTACTAACACTTATAAATTAGCTATAGATACCCTAGAGAATAAAATAGAAGTATAATATAATCAAAGGGCTATTCCTGACGTAATAGGTATATAGGGAGACCAAACCAATTAATATCACTATAGTAAGGAAGACTATAGTAGTCGTATTTAGCATTATAAACATAGGTAATGACAAAGATATAATACTAGGACTATTATAGTATAAAGACTATAACCTAGACATTAGCTAGAAGAATAATAACTACTTATAACCCCGGATAGAGTCGTATTCGACTAGCATAATAGGGAGCATACAAGGATCGCAAAAGGACGATATCCAGGGAAAGACATATCCTACGGATCCACCGTAAGAGACGGGCAATAGCAGGCAGACCACTACGGACTCTAGAAGAAGCGGTATAACGACACCGACGTTACGATAGGAGGAACGAGCTAAACCGCCAACAGCTGTTCTCTCCGTTAACGAATACGGAGCACTGTAATTAGAGCAGTAGGTTAAGATAGGAGAAATCGCCAGCATCGCTATAGACGGAACCAAGTTCGTATACTATCAGAAAACCGAGAAACGAGACAAGACTAGGAAAGTACCGAAGGAGTACGAAGGACACCTAGCATTCGAACCAAAGTATCTAGAAGGATTACCAGAACATAGCCTATAGGATCATAAGATCAAGCTTAAGGAAGGAGTATGATTAAAGTTCTTTAAGATCTACTATATAAGCTAGACGTAGAATAAAGAACTTAAGCAATATCTAGAGGAAAACCTTCGAAGAGGATATATCTGCCTATTAACATCGCTAGCAGGCTACCTAATCCTATTTATGCCTAAGAAAGATAGAAAGCTATAGTTATACGTCGACTATTAGTAACTTAACGAACAGACCGTGAAAAATCGATACCTATTACCGCTAATCTTACGGCTCTGAGATTAGTTAGTAGGAGCCTAATATTTTACGTATCTTGACTTACTATCGGCCTATAACTATATACAGATCAAAGAAGGCGATAAGTAGAAAATGGCCTTTAGGATACCCTATAGCCACTATAAGTACCTTATTATGCTATTCGGACTTATAAATGTATTAGTAACGTTCTAAGCCTTGATTGATCAAGCTATCTAACCCTTTCTTGACAAATTTATAGTATATTATCTTAATGATATACTTATCTTCTCTAAGACGATAGACGAACACCGGAAGTATATAAGAGTAGTGCTAGATATATTATATATATATAAGCTATTAGTTAACAAGGAAAAGAGTAAATTCTACGTTAGAAAGATGGCATTTTTAGGATATAAGATATCCCTAGGACAAATTCGGATAGAACCCTTAAAGGTTAAAGCTATTAAGAATTAGCTACGACCGATGTTAGTTATAGAAGTACGAAGTTTCATCAGGTTTACAAACTTCTACTAGATATTTATTAGGAACTTTAGAGCGATCGTATAACCATTATACGAACTTACCAAGAAAGGCGCTAAGTTCTAATAGGAAGAGCGATATAAGCAAGCATTTACATAGATTCGCGATGCCATTACTAAGGATCTAGTACTAGTACTACTAGACCCTAAGAAGCCATTTAAGGTAGAAACGGACGCTTCAGACTATACTATCAGAGGACAGTTAGGATAACAAGACAAACAAAGGAAGCTATATCCTATAGCCTTCTTTTTAAAGAAGCTCGATAGACTATATCTTAACTATCTAATCTACGACAAAGAACTACTTATAATTATCGAAGCTTTTAAGGAGTAGCGACTATATCTTAGTAGCACGATCAAACTAGTATAAGTATATATAGATTATAAGAATTTACGGTACTTTACGATGACGAAGGAGCTTAACAGACGATAAATACGGTAGGTAGAATTCCTCGTAGAATTTAACTTCGAGATCTACTATAAGAAAGGCAAAGAGAACGTATAAGCGGACGCTTTAAGCTAATAAACAGATCATACGGAAGGACAAACGGAAATAACGCCACCGCTATTCAAGGAACGAATAGACGGAACGCTATATCACGAAACGTAGACACCTATAGAAGATAATCTACTCGACTTGTTCCTAGAATATTATATAATCTTTCAAGAAAAAAGGATCAATAAGGTATAATATCAAGTAGTACCTAGACTAATAGTACCTAGTAGAGTAGAAGAAAAGGATAGAAAACTCTAGTACCGAGGCAAAGCATATATCCATGACGAGGATCAGCAGCTACAAATGATTCGAGAGCTTTATAAGTCGAAACTCGGAGGATATAAAGGGGTTACAAAGACTATTACACAAGTCAAGAAATACTACGACTTTCTATAGTTAACGGCACGAGTTAAAGAAGTTATATAGAGCTACGACATCTATAATCGAAGTAAGATAGCACGATATAAGCCGTACGGGCTACTTTAGCCATTGCTAATAGCTAACAAACTATAGAGTTTAGTTACGATAGACTTTATTACAAAGCTACTAGAATCTAAGGACATAGCCATAGGAGTAATCTATAATAGTATTCTTACTATAGTAGATCGCCTAACTAAATAGGTATACTTCTTTTCCTATAAGGAGTCCTAGATAGCTAAATAGCTAGTAGATATAATCTATCGGTAAGTCGTATCAGTACACGCTTAGCTATAAGAATAGATCACCGACAGAGACACCAAGTTTATATCGAAGTTCTAGTAAGCGTTAATATAATAACTAGGTATTAATAGTAAACTGTTAATAGTATATCACCCGTAGACTAATAGACAAACAGAATAACTAAACTAAGTTATTAAGCAATACCTCTATTCTTATATTAATTACTAGTAAGATAACTAGGTTATACTATTACTAATAGTATAACTCGCTTACAATATAACGCTAATAGAAACGACCAAAGTCATACCATTCTTTATAAACTATAGATACAAAGCAGACCTTAGGTAAGGACTAGAGGTTATAATGCTAAAAGTAGTAGTCAAAGTAGAACAGATATATATATTATACAAGAAGCTTAAAAAAGAACTCGAGTTTGTTAGAACCAGAATAAAGAACTACTATAACAAATATAGGCTCGAGGGACCTCGCTTAGAGAGGGGAAACAAAGTCTATCTAATTACACGAAATCTACGAACTAAATAACCAAGTACGAAGCTAGACTTTAAGAAGGTCGGACCCTTCGTTATCAAAGAACGAATTTCGACATCTAACTACCAACTATCGTTACCATCATCTATACAACTATAGATAGATATTTTTTATATTTCACTTCTCGAACTAGCACCGAAGAACGCTAAAATCGCTACAAATATCAAAGTAGAAGACGAAAAGGAAGAATAGGACGTCGAAGAAATCCTAGATTTACGTATCATCAACAGGGAACTATAGTACCTAGTTAAATAGCTTGATTTTAGACTAGAAGATAACTTATAGGAGCTAGTCAAGAACTTAAACTACCTTAAGAAACTCGAACAGTTCTATCGGCAGAACCTAGATTAGCTAAAGGCAAACCTAGGACAGAATCGAAGACAGCGCCCTAGTTAACAACGTCGACGCTACTATTAAGCTATACGTCTAGAACGGCCTCCAATTCCTATTACTTTACCGCCTCTAATTCGTCTAGATTCGACAAACCCCGCGTAACTATGTCTGCCCCCTTCTCTACCAAAAACTCTCGTTACTTACAAACCCGAGTTAAATAAGCTAACGCCTTAGAAGCTTTACGTTAGTATTCTTATAGCAAGGCTTTGGCCTCTTTCTCTTTAGCCTTTAAATGACGTTACTTACATATAATACGATCTACTATACTATAATTAGTAACGTACCTCCGCAAGGGAACGAGAACCTATAAGAAGAAGCTAGAACGCCGGAACCATCGTAAGCACGACCCTAACGCATGTAAGCCTCGCAGTAACGAGATTTTTCAATCATTTTACACACCTGGTTATACTCTACGTAATAGGAATACGCCATCACTACGAACCCATGATTGGAAATAAACTAAGCTAGATGCTTACGACGAATAGATGCTTAGGACCTATACGCGTTAGACGGTATAATTAATAGTATAAAGGATAACAAGGAGCTAAGGAGAAAAATATATACAAGGATCGCGAGGGATGTTAGCGCTATTTGAAATGGCCTAAAAAAGGGCTTTCGGGTCGAAAGCCTTAAAGGAGGGGCATCGTGTCACGGAAATATATATATAGATGCCGCCTAGGCCACCGGCATAGACAGACCAATCAAGCCGAAGGAATGAAAGGGCCAATCATAACATAAGAAGCGCTATAATCACTACGCTTACCAGTGATCAGGGTAATCACCACTATACGATTACTCACGATCACCGTAATCAGGAGTGATCACCAGGGTTATATATATATATATAGATAGTCACTCGTTATAGTAGACTCTAGAGTTCACTAGTGATAGCAACTCACAATCACGGTACTTATAACAGCATCGTACTACTGTAAAGAGACAACTCTATTGTTATAAACCCTTTGGCTTCACCGAATCCCTTAGACGACCTATATACTTGTCCCGCGTTACTTACCTTCGTCTAAACCCTTTTAGAAGAAGTCTAAGTTGGGTTCGTCATAACTGGCCCTATAGTATTATCTTAATAATATGCTAATCACTAGCATTAGGAGGTCCCTAAATGAACTAGTATATAGATTTAAACTATACTTAGTACTAGATATCCTAAGTAAGAAAACCGCTAGAACTGGCGGGTATAAAGCCCTAGAAATCCTATATAAGTAGTACTAGGCCGAAGCTAGTAAAATGATTAATTAGGCTATAGTACTAGCTAAACTATAGTATAACTAGAGATATATACCTACCGAATTCGAAGTTAGGGACACTATTTAGCTATAGCTATATAAGGGATACCATTTACCTAGTAAACCTAATAGGAAATAGTTAGCCTAGAGAGCAGGACCATTTAAAATTAAGTAATAGGTAGGAAAACTAGCTTACAAGCTAGATTTTCCCAAATCCTAGAAGGTCTATCTAGTCGTATCTGTTGCCTAACTCTACTACATTAAATAAGGTCCCAATCCGTTTAAAAGAACCGTACCACTACCGTAGCTAATTCTAGTTAATAGTAAGGAATACTAGAGGGTTAAGAAGATTATTAACTACTATATACGTAGAAAGAAGCGCCCGAGGGTAGAATACCTTGTTCGCTAGCTTAGATTTGACACGAAGGACGACTAGTAACTTCCCTAGAGTAAACTAGAGGCTACTTCTAGCGAATTGATCTAGGAATATATAAATCGCCATCAGATTTAGCCACTACCTAGAAAGAAACGAGGCCGACCCCTAAAGTAGAAGGCTTCTAGCTAGACCTAGGGCGTCATACCTGGCTAGGAAGAAGCTAAATGATACCTAGAGACACATACCTTTAATAGGCTACCCTAAATCTGTTTTAACACCAGAAAACCTATTAATATTCCTTATACCGTTGTCTTTGTTACTGCTTTTATTCTAAACTCTACTGTTTACTATATATAGGCTACTTTAAACCGTGTATCTAGCTTAGTTCGCCACCGAACAACCTGACTATTTAGTAAATAGGGCTAAACAGCCTACCTATTCGGTATAGTAGGGCTAAACACTAATAGCTTAAGCCTTCTTTCATCCTATCTTTAAAAGCCCTGCCTAAAAACTATAAAAACCCCTAGATTTCCTACTACTTTCTAGTTTTTTAAACCTCTTTAATAACTACCTTCTTTTCTAACCTTTAAACTCTTTAACGCCAGCCCTTTCTATTAACGTAACTATATAGCCATCTCCTATAGCTTATATACTACCATTTCTATCAAAAGGAGGCACTAGAGAGTATTTTCCCACTATCTTTTGCTTTATCCTATCGCGTATATAAGAAAACCACTTACTTTTGTAACTTTTACTAAGTTTTGTCGACCTAGAATAGCTTAGTTCTATTAGTCATAATGGCTAAATCTAGAAGTAAGGCTAGAAAGAGCAATAAACAGGCTGCCAAAGGCGCCTAGGGCCCTATAACAGTAGTAGTAGTAGCAATTATAGTAGTAAGCCTAGCCACCGGAAACGAGCCTCCAGTTAGCTAGCAAGATATACCTATATTATAGTCGGCAATAGTAACTAAAGTAGCCGACATCCCGACTACCTCGTTTACGCCTATTAATTGGCAAAAGAGACGGACGGCTATAGAGGCGTCTAACTAGGTATAGGCTATACCTACGCCTATACTAGGCATATACTCCGGCCTTATAAGCGAAAACAATACCCTAGTGGATAGTAATATCTAAGATATCCTCGAGAACCTAGATACAATACTAGAGAGTGGTACAGGCTTCATAGCTAACCTAGGTACCGAGGAGGAATTCTATAATGACCTAGCAATAGGCAGCCTGGTCCAAGTACGCCATAAAGATATAGCTATAGCCTTCGAGGGCAAAGATCCTAATATACCATAGCATAACCTATAGCGTATACCCCCTCGAGTCGCTAATACCCCTCGTAGTATTACCTATAACACTTTCGGCCCTCTGTACCTATAGTTTCCGAAGGATACTATAGTCAAGTGGTACTATGATAGTGAGACGGGCGCTATAGCCCAAGTCCCCGGAAGCGTTATTAACACGGTCTGTACTAGTAAGAGCAAGTATAAGGCAGTTTACCTACTGGCCGCGTACCACTTCGTCAATAGCCGCCAGTTATAGGGAGAGCAAATGACTATAGCTAACTATAAGACCTTCTATAGTATAGATAAGGATAACGCTACCAAGATTCCCTATTTAGAGGCCAAATTTGCCTTTGTCAAGATTAAGGGCGATATGAAAATAATACTATTTAGTGTTATCGTAGGTACCTCTATTATAGTTAACCTATATAAAGCTACTAATAGCGATAATAACTATATTATACTAGTACTGTTTTTTGCTAAGCACTATAAGACTTTAAACCTATAGGGAGGATTCTAGCCTTATACTACTGATGGTAATATGGTATATAAGACAGGGGGTACCTATATAGTTATATACGCCTAACGTGTTAGTGAAACCGGGTAGGTCCCTATTAATATGATTAGGGCATGCTAGTATAAGTAGCTAGCTAATGCCTTCCCTAACATTCCTATAGATAAGGATACTACGCCGACCCCTCTATCGCTAATCAAGGTTACCATTACCAAGGTATAGGATATAATAAATAAGAAGAGGCCTCTAACGCCACTAACTACACGCTAGGTAATTCCAACGCTTAAGCCTACCGACTTCCCATCCTACGAATCGGATATGGCTTAACTAGAGTAGGACTACCAAGAGTCCGGCCCTACTAACGCTACCTAAGATATAACCGCGTACTTATATATATATACTAGCTTACCTATAGCTATACCATAGGGTACCAAGTAGTGTAACGAAGAAAGTATATCAGTTATCAATAAAATTACGGCTAATATTACTACTAGCCTGACGGCCTAGGCCTTATTACGGCCAGATTCTATACTCTAACCGCCTAAGCCCGTACCTTAGCCTACTACACCTATTAGGTACACGTAGCATAGGGCACCTATAGGCAGATTCGCCTATAGGACCGAAAGGGACCCTAAGGATAAAGAAGAGGAGGCCAAATCCTAGGGCAGGCTTAATAAAGCGCGTGTCACTTTCGACAGACTCGAGGAGGCAAAAAACACCTTTGTAGGTATAGAGTTTGACCCCTTTACTAGCATTAATGTTATCAAGTCTAGCCTACTATATCTATCTATAGCTATAACGATCAGGCCTATCAAGGACTACCTTGCCTATACCTACTAGGAATGCTATAATAACAAGGAAATGCTTATCTATACCTACTACTAGATCCGCCATTTCTACTAGAAGGCTAGTAATAACTTGTATAGGGCTAATATAGCTATATATAGCCTTAAGAAAAAGCTAGAGAATATATATAAGGCCTACTATACTACCAGTATAATACCTACTAGTATACTAGAGCCTAAGGAACTGCTAATAGCCTATATCTATATACCAAAGGGAGATAGTAATACCTTAGTTAACGGCTACCTATTTAAACTTAGCTACCTTTACTATAGCCTAACTAGCTACTAGAGCCTATACTCTATACCTATATATATCACTATAGCCTATAGTACCACTAAGGATAATAAGACTAACAAGGACTTCGCCAAACGCTAGTACCTAGCTACCGAGGCCGACCTTCTTAATATAGGTCAGGCTATAATCCAGAGGTAGGATAAGGCTATTAGTAGCATTATAAAGGACCTTAACTAGGTTAAAGAAGAACTTAGGTAACTAAAGGAGGCGTCTATAGTCGCAAATAATAACTATATAGCTACCCTTAACTAGAGGAAGGGAGTAGACAAGAAGATACGATAGCTAGAAGAAACGATCACCTAGCTCACCAAGTATACTATAGTAATTACTATATTATAGAAGGCTTCTAGGAGCTAGGAGCCTATAGCTTGCCTACCTCTGCCGGCCGCCATAGAACATAGTACTCCCCCGAGTTCGATTGCTAGGCCGGTAGTATATCCGCCACCCGCGGCCACTAGCCAGAAACGCCTACACTCGGATACGCCTACGTAGGAAAGTCCCTCGCGTAAAAGGGCCACTAGTACGGTCTACGGCAACCGTACCCTGGTTAGGGACGCCTAGGCTAGGGCTAGAACACTTACACGGCCCCCTTAGGAGCATCCGTCTGTAGTGTCGGCATTTATCGTAAACTTAGGAACAGCCGGGAAGAAGAAGGACTAAGGGACGGATAGATTTGATAATAGGGAGGATAAACGGGACATTTGCTAGGATTACTACTATAGATAAATGACTAATATATTTACTAAGTTATGACGGGTTGTTATATTTTTCTTTCGAACCCTAGTACCTATTATAGTATATAGCTATCAGTAGGTTAGATCTAATTAACCTACTAATAGGGATAATAAGCTAGGGGTTATAGATATATATTTAGATAGTATCCCTAAGTGCCTCTAGCACTTAGAAGAATTAACGTACCTTATCACCACTTCTGCAGACTATACTAGTTGGTCTAGGAGTGCCGCCTATGGCGCGAATACCGCTGTGGTGTTGTATCTTGTAGCTAGTCCGAGCTGTAGTCATTTGTAGCTATCGAGCTGTAGTACTAGTAGTAGCTTTGATTTTGGATATCTTAGCTCCCTTAGAATGGAGGGTAAGAGCTTGAACGCGTTAGGCAATAGTCATATATTTATAGCTTAACTTGGTAGGTATAGGAGAGTCTATAGGCAGGGGAGCCATTATAATGTAGGCTAACTAATGGCCGGTTAGTAGGAGTTATCAAGTTAGGAAAGGACAGCTTACTAGAACGCTCTGGAAAGTATTATAACTACCGTATCTAGAAGACTTGTAGGCTCTGATGGGCAGGATAGGCAGGATAGGTAGAGAGGAACCTGGATGTGCGGTAAGGATCTGTTTACTATACAAGTTACAGTATAAATAAGATTGTGGGTGCACTTCGTACGTTGTTACATGCCTAGCCTTGGCATAGGTTTGCAAAGTCTTCCCGGACCAACCTTCGTAGTTACAACGTTTTCCTTTGGCTGCCCATTGAACGTTTGTCCTACCTTGGTTTCTGCTTGGGAACAGCGGCCCCGAAAAAAAACAAACGAACGATTCCTCATACTATGCTCGCAAAGTCGAGAATTCGAAAGAAAAACCATTCGAGATGAACAATTCAAAATACCTACCTAATCATGATAAGAACTGCATTCGCAGCATCGCTAGTTTTCCTTTAATGCTGTTGCGGGATAGCCACCCCCCCCCCCACCTTGTTGGGGTTGTGGGTTTGTAACTCAAACTCAACTGCAGACTGCCTTTGTTAGTTGATGGGTTCCGTTGGTATGTATGTACACCGAGCGACACCGTCATATTCCAGCGCAACGTAACGTCTATACAAGAGTTTACTTTTACATACCTACAGTACAATTGTCCAACCACCAAGGTCCATGGGTAGATAAAATAGATAGACAGATAGATAGATATTGGCCATCTTAAAACGCCTCGACCGCCGTCCCAGATGAGCTCTCCAGCAACGCCCGTTCCAAGTCCGCATAAAACCCGGCCCCGACAAGCTCGTCCTCCTCCCTCTCTTTCGCCTTGCCCACGCCCGCGCCCACGCCCGCGCTCTTTCTCTTCCCAGAGTGCCCACTCACGCTCCCGTTCGCGCTCCCATCCACTCCCGTCGCAGCACCCTTCTTCTCCCCAGCATCCTCATCCGGGCCGTCGCCCCCAGCGTCCCTCCTCGCCCTTTCCCTCCCCTTCCCACCCAGCCAGGGGATCTCGTCGAAGTTGACCTCGGGCCTGCCCGCGTCGGCCGCCGCCCTCCGCATGATCCGCAGCGCCTCGGCCTCCAGCAGCTTCGCCTCCTCCCTCAGCTTCTTCCTCGCCTCCACCACCTTTCCGATCCCCTCCTCCACCGCCGCCCGCGCCCGCTCCCACCGGGCCCGCGAGACCAGGGCCCGAGCGGGCGAGTGGCCGACCCGGGCGCGCGCGTGCCGCAGGGCCCGGCGGCAGGCCGCGTCCTCGCGGTAGCGGCTGGCCAGCGCGCGCGCGATGGTGTCGCGCAGCCCGTCCGCGTCCACCAGCTCGGCGTAGGCGGCGAGCAGGATCTTGAAGTTGGTCAGGTTGAAGCACGGGCCGGTCCCGGGGCCGCGCGCCTCGGCCGCGGCGAGCGCGTAGCGCACGGCGCCGCGGGGGTGGCCGGCCGCCAGGCAGAGGGCGGCGGCGCGGTGGAGGGAGGTCTCGGTCAGCCGGACGCCGGCGCGGCGGTAGTGCTCGAGGGTCTCTTGGATAAGCGCGTCCGTCTCCGACGGTTTGGTCAAGGAGGGGGTAGTGATGGTGGTTAGCTGCTTGGCCAGGAGGTAGTTGATGACGGGGTTGATGTCTTCGCCTTTGGCTTGGGCTTTTCGGAGCAGCGTGTACGCGCCGTGGAAGTCGTTGGGCGCCCAAGTGAGGTGCGCCTGCACGGCCAGCTGGAGGGCGCGCTGAGAGAAGGGCACCTTCGTGTGTACTGCCCGGTGGTAGATCGAGAGAGCGCGGCGGGGCGAGCCGCTTCGCAAGGCTTCTCTCATGGCTGACACCACTTCCTCGACTTCCGCGTGCTTTCCCCTGCTGCCGGGTTTGGTCGGATCAAGCCGCAAGGAGAGCAGCCGCCCCCTTGCCGCTCTGCCGCCGTGCTTGGAGTCCGACAATGCGCTGTCGGCCATGATCTTCTCCGTGTGCTTGTCCACCCAGTCGGGGTTCAGCGCTCGCAGCTTTCGGAAGAGCGTGCGGAGCTCCCTGAAAGGAAAGTTCCATTCCCTCCGGCATCTCACCAGGATGGCGTTGGTGAAGGCAGCGCCAACGGGAAAGCCCGCTCGGCTGCAATAGTCGAGCCAGCCGATCAACGAGCCGATATCGCGAATGGCTGCGTAGTGCTTGGCCATGAGCGTGACCATGTAGTTGCACAATGGCACCTTGAACTCCTCGGTGAAAGACTTGAGGAACGCCTCGGTCTCTCGGACCGTATGTGTCTCGGCGTACGCCTTGAGTACCGGGACGAAGACCCGGCCGTAGGCTTGGCTGGTTGGCGTCCCCTTCTTATTCATGGCCTCGAAGTCGGCACGGACGGCTTCCCAGTCGCCGTCTGCGGCGTGAAAGCGGGCAAAGACGCCCAGAAACCGAACGTCCGAGGCCAGGGCGCGGTTCTGCGACACAGCGAGCGCGAAGTAAGAGTCGGCCTTGGACTCCTCGCCCGCCTCGAGGGCCAGCTCGACCATGATGCGGTAGATGTTGCCGTGCCGAAACACGGACTCCCTCAGTCCAGGGGCTCGCAGCTCCTCAAACATCCTCTCGATTTGGTCGAAATCGTGGTGCTTTCTCCAGTGTGACACAAAGAGCCTCATTACCCACTTAGGGCTCAGTTTGGTGTTGCCGAGACTGGTGCAGATACTGTACATTGTCTGGAGGACCTCGTCTGGTCTATGGTCGCCAGCGCGCTCGACGCTCTCGACGATCATATCCCCGATGGCATGCAGGGAAGCTTCCGTCGGGGAAGATTGGGGGAAAGTGGTAATGAAGATCTTGACGACGGACGTGTAGTCCTGCTTCTCGTGGAGCTTTGTGAGGAACCAGGAGGACAGGTCGCTCCAGTTGCCCTCCGCGACCAAGATGCATCGTCGATAAACTCCGAATATCCTCTGCAGTCGATCCGCAGAGAAGCAGGCTTCGAGCAGCTTGCGCCCGAGCTTATACGCCCTGGGGTTGGGACCTGCCGGCCGTTCGATGAATTTCGGAACGAACAGATTAACGGCGTTGTCGATATCCACCGTCCAGGCCTCTCCTCTCTGTTTGTTCACGTCCGCTCGAGCCAGCAGCGACTCGATCAGCGCGAAGGGCTCGTGATTTAGATAGTCGCTCTCCCGCACGGGTCCTCGGCAGATAATCTGATACAGGAGCTTCGCGGCGTCCTCAGGATGCCCTTCGTCCTGAAATGTCCGGCATAGCCGCGCAGTGGCTTCGACCCAAGGCTGGTCCAGGTTGTCGGGGGCGAGTTTGTGGTCAATCGCCTCAAGAACTGTTCTGAACGCATCGGAGAGTTTCCGATAATCTCTAGAGTCGCAAGCTTCGTGGATCTTGACGACCATGTCTTCAACGGTAGGGAAGGCGTAGGCCTTGAGCGTTTCGGCGTTTGTCAGTGTCCAACTCGGGGCCGGTGTTGATGAGGGCGGCAGTCCGTGCAGGGGCCGGATCAAGGCGCGATTCTTGGTTTCGACGGGGCTATAAGGATGTGGAAGAGAGGCAACTTTCAAGGTGCCGTCAGCGCTCGGCGTGGATGGTGTGACCCCATCCTCCTTCGATACCGTGACCACCGTCCTCCCAGGAGCTTCCTGCGGAAGCCCGGTCCCGTCTGTCTCCTCCCATTGCTGCTGCAAACAATCTTTACTCTTATTGATCGGAGTTGACGTGGTCCCCGGATGGCTGTGCTGATGCAGTTCTAGCCCAACCGGGGGAAGGGAACCCAACCGCGGATCCCACAGCGCCTCTTCCTCCATGGCCAGCGCGAGCGCGGCCCCTCCCGCCCGGTATCTCTTGGCCGACTTGATCCGCTCGCCATTTTCGATGGCGCGCACCGCGTTGTTGATCTTCCGGCGGCGGTCTTCGGCGATCAGGGCGAGGGTGCACGAGGTGCCGACGACGAGCCCTCGCAGCGCCGTCAAAGCCGCCTTGGAGGGGACGGGAAGCGAAGACGGCATGATTGTTGTGGTGCCGCCGTTCCCATCTCGTCAGCGCAACTGGGAGCGGCGGAATTTCCTTGGTCGTGTGCGTCAATGGCGAGGTAGCCGTCCTTGGTCGTCCATTTCGTCAAATCCTCTCAATTGAGCTCTGGCCGCTCCGTTATTTTCTGGGCCCGAGGTGATGCAGCGTATCGCATGGGCTGACGGGTGACCCCACTGGAGCTTTAGGCCAATCGCGGTTAGGGCCGGGCTGCATGCAGGTTTGGCTTGTGCCAAGCAGCCCCAGGTTGAACATGAGTTAACTACCCGGTGGTTAGTGCTGACTAATTAGTTCAGTACTACCACCTGTCTCCCGACAGGTAGGGCCAAAACCCCCGGATATGCCAATATTGCCGGATACATCACCACCAAATTTCCCATACTTTCGTGTCTATACAAAAGGTGCCATCAAGTTCAATTACCCTCGCAATAGTAGCCTCAAATAGCTATAAATAGTATAATTGTAAACTAGGTTCTAAAAAGCTTAAAAACATAGTAAAATTCAATTCTATCTAGTTATAATTAGTCAAACAATTAGTTATATAACTTGCCTTCGTCTCCCTCTCCCTCTATATTATACTCCTTATCCTTATCGCTCTTAATCGTAGTAATACCTTCTCTTTTAGCCTCCTGGAGATAGTTATTATCTTCTGTCCCTAGTATTACTATCCCTGGTATAGCTATTGCTAACTTATAGGTACATCGCTTCTTAAACCTCCTAATATCCTTAATAATAGCTATATATAGTAACTCCTTCTTAACCCTAGATAGAGATAGTAACTTAGTATCCTCCTCTTGCTTATCTTTACTATCTATAAAGTTAAATCTGTTATCGTTACTATTGTCAATTAATATTATAGATATACTACTAATCTATATCCTAGGACGCTTAGGGGATAGGAGTTTGACTTCTGATAACGGCTTCTTTACTAACTAAGGGATTAGGACTTCCTTTCTATCTCCTAAGTTGAAAAACGCTAGTAGCTAACGCTCCTTTGGTAGAACCTAAAGAGGGTAGTTATTATTAAGAGGAAGATAGTTATTCTTATTAGTCTTTTCTAGGAATTTAGTAAAGGTTGTTATATAAAGATAATGCCTATTAGTACTAGGAATCTTATTTTTAGGGCGTTTCTTCTAGACTTTGTATTCCTCCTTATAATCCTATTTAATCTATTTAATAGTAATATAGGTAGCTTTTTAGCTAGTATCTTAAATAGCCTTAGTATTCTTCTAAGCCTAGATCTCCTAAACCTAATAAATCTATTAAATGGTTATACTTATTATAATCTTTCCTATTAGCTTAATAAGTTAGCCTTATATTTTCTTAGTAGATAGTATAGCTAGATAGGCTCTCTTATCCTTCATAAAGTTCTTAAGATATTTATATATTAGCTAACCCTTATTAACTATTAATATAATATCCCGAAAATGTTCTTATATTAGTAAACTAAAAAGCTTAAGATACTACTCTTAGATATAATTAATACCTTTTTTTATATATACTTATTGCTTACTATTAGGAATTATTATAGGATATCTAATGGCTATATTAGATAATACTTTCTCCTTAATCTAGTCTATTATAATATATTAGTTTAGTAGAAAAAGATTAGTCTTTTTGAATCCTACTATAATATTTTAACGTCTAAAACTAGCCTCCTAGATTTCCTAGAATCCTTTAACAAAGTCTGCCTATATAAATGTAAGATCGCCGTTTTAAACTACCTACCGGAGATATCATTAATATACTTCCTTAAGATAGCGAAAGACCCCTATATCTATTAGCTAGATAAAATATATTAAATAGGGAAGGAGGAAGATAATAAAAATATTAAATGAGAGATAGTATTTGTAAAGTTTAAGGTTATAATATCTTATAAAGTTATCTAGGATAAGTAGCTAATATATATATTCTTCTAATAGTATAGATATATAGATCGAATCTTTAGGAGTAATATTATCTAGGTTAATAAAGTATATACTAAGAGTAGAACTATAGTTATAATAGTTATAATTAAACTATTCCTTAAAGCTTATATTATACTATTAGAACTTAGTATAGATAGTAAAGGAGTATTTATTAAAATGATATATCTAATCTATTATTATCTTAGAGTTATTAAATACTATATCTAACTTATAGAATTATATCTTATTATTAAGACCTTTAATATCCTAATCTTCTAATAGCTATTATTTAAAGATATAGAATACTAGAATAGTATTACTAACTACATTTTTAATACTAATTAGGCTTATTAACTCTTAGTTATAAAGATCTAGAATCTCTAGCTAAGAAATTACTATAGTAAACATTCTATATTAGTATCTAGGGAAGGGAATTAACCTTCTTCTTCTTATCCATTTTAATTATCAAGATCTTAAACCGCCTATTTAATATTATAAGTATATATCTAGTCTTATCTACATTCTAATAGCTAGATATAATAATCTTATATATTTTAATAATATCCTTAAGTTTATTAAAGAATACCTCTAGATCTTCTACCTACTACTTAGCTAAAAGTCAATTTACTTTAACTAGTTTAAAGAATATTAGCTAAAACTATAGATAATCCTACTTCTAATATAACTATTAGTACTTACTAATAGAAGGGCAAGGAGGATCACGACATACCTATAAATAGTTAGTAGCATCTTTAAGCAGATCTTTGGTAGTAAGATATCACGGAAATATATATACAGATGCCGCCTAGGCCACCGGCACAGACAGACTAATCAAGCCAAAGGAACGGAAGGGCCAATCATAACATGAGAAGCGCTATAATCACTACACTCACCAGTGATCAGGGTGATCACCACTATACGATCACTTACAATTACTATGATCAGGAGTAATCACCAGGGTTATATATATATATAGATAGTCACTTGTTACGGTAGACTCTAGAGTTTACTAATAATAGCAACCTATAATTATAGTACTTATACCAAGCATCGCTAACTACTATAAGAGACAACTATAGTATTGTTATAAACCCTTTAGCTTTACCAAATCCCTTAGACGACCTATATATTTGTTCCGCTTAACCTACCTTCGTCTAAACCCTTTTAGAAGAAGTCTAAGTTAGGTTCGTTACACGTTACTATCACTCCCTTTGTTCTGTCATAGTTTAGAATAGAGGTGACTTCGACCTCGATATCGATATAGCTACTAGCGTCACGGCCGAATAGCTGCTTGCCTAGCTTGGTCAACTCTAGTAGCGAATCCAGGAGTTAGACTAGAGAGACAAGGCTACTTAAGCTCGAATCAAGGAACTCGAGAACGGCGAAAAGTACTCGTAGAAACTAGTTAACGAGGCCTACGCCAAAATCAAGGCGCTTGAGACTGCTAAAGTAAGCCGTATCAAGATCGAACTACCTAGTAAGTACGGAGGAACCAAGGAGGACCTTGTAGGGTTTTTGATAAACCTCCGATCCTACTTCCGGCTTAATGATGACAAGTTTCTAGACGACAAAGCCAAAGTCCTCTATATAGCTATAAGACTAGAGGGCAAGGTACTTAGATGGTTCGAACCTATATAGAATGACTATCTTATTAAGGAAGACAAGGACGACCGAGATACCTTTATATAGATAGTCTTTTGATCTTATGACTGTTTCGAAGAAGAGCTTCGGAAGGTCTTTAGCGATAAAGACGAGAAGATTTATACCTAAGAAAGGCTCGTTAATCTCCGATAGACTAAGTTAGTAGCCTCCTATACTATATAGTTTAGATAGGATATACTTAAGTCTTAGCTTAACGATAAGGTATTAATGTAACTATTCCATAATGGCTTAAAGGAAAAGGTTAAAGACGAGCTATATAAGTACGACCGGCCTAAAACCCTAGATGAATATATTATATAGGCTATTAGAATCGACGATTAGCTTTATATATAGGAGTAATAGAAACAAGGTCGAATGAATAGAACTATAGTTAAGGCTAATAATAAGAAAAAGCGAGTGTATATTAGTACCTTGTATAGGATATATCCTAGAGCTATAGATATAGATGTAGTATAGAAGTAGGATAAGAAGAAGACGGCTAAAGACAAGTCTAATGCTACCTACTATAACTATAGAAAGAAAGGATATTATAAGCGAGAATGTCGAAGCCCGAAGAAAGATTGGAAACTAGTCCTAGGAAAGGAAACTACGGTTATTAATAAAACTAAGGATGTCGTCGAAGTAGTAGCTATAAGCTATAAAGATAGGGATAATAATACGGATAGTCCTAAATACAATAATAATAGTAAAGACGAACAGACGCTATACTCTAAACTGGTTACTATAGACCTAGAAATAGGTATTACTAAATAGGATATAGTAGGGGAGTATACACTACCGATTTCGATTCTCTTAGCCTTAAGGTAGTAGGGTTTTATAGTTATATAGAGATAGGATAGATCGTAGATAACCGATACCTAAGGAGTTAACCGACCCGGACCGAACATCTTGTTCCTTTAGGAATAGATCGAATGGTACCGTAACGAAGTTTTCCGGCTTAATATAGAGTTACGCGAACGAGATAGACGCCTAACTCGACTTACCTAGTAGAGCGACGAGATAAGGGACAAAATAAGGGAACTCCGATATATTATAGAAACTATTAAAGGGGAACAACCCGTGACGTACGATAGACCTGATAGTTATACTAAGTACTTTGATAATTAGCAACTTAGCTATAATGTATAGAACCTAGAGTACTAGTTTATACGTATAAACTATAGAAAAGATAAATATACATAAGAAAGCTATTAGAAGAAACATTCCTACCTTAGTATTAAGGTACCTATAGTCTACGTATAATAGGAAGGATTTAGAAAAGAATTCTAATATCTTCTAGGCGATACTATATGACTATACCCTCGATATAAGGTATACGTATAAGTACCCTAGTTCTAGTGTATAGTATACAAATGCCGATACTACTTCCGTAACAAATTCAAAAACAATTACTAGCCGATCTAACAGGAAAATAGGGATAGAAGTTTACGCCCTATAGAATGGGTCTATGACGCGGGAAATAGAGCGGCCGAATTACTTTAGAAGATCGAAACCCGGAGTCTAGAAGGCATTATAGTAGTTCTAAAACGAGCCTAGCCTAGGTATTGCGGAATAGGACGAGATATATAGGACTTATGCTGGAGTAACGATTGTCTCTATTACGCGGACAAAAAGAAATCGCGAATTTAGGAGCTTTAGATGAAGCTATAGATTGTACGATAAAAAGTAGAACGGACCTAATGGTAGGAAGCTATAAGCACTTAATGGCTTACGGAAATAAGAACGATCGACGAAGCCGCTATTAGCCAAACAATCAAAGAGGTTAATACTAACCTAGGAAACGGGTTAGGGCCCTTCGAGGGGCCCGAAAACTATTAATGCCTATATAATAGCAAGTGGTAGCGTAGTATAGGAGGAACTGGCATAAGAGACCACTATATTAAGACCTCCCGATAGAAATATAGGAAATCGCCGTAATCTTTAGATAACGACGGTAAGATAAGTAACTATAGATAATAGTATAATAGAAGTAGTACGAAATGCTCGTACTAGTAGATAGTAGAGCGGAGATAAACCTGATTTTACCAATACTTATAAATTAGCTATAGATACCCTAGAGAATAAAACGAAAGTATAGTATAGTTAAAAGGCTATTCCCGACATAATAGGTATATAAGGAGACTAAACTAATCAATATTATTATAGCAAGGAAGACTATAGTAATTATATCTAGTATTATAGATATAGGCGATAATAAAGATATAATACTAGGACTACTATAGTATAAAGACTACAACCCGGACATTAGCTAGAAGAATAGTAGCTACTTATAACCCTAAATGGAGTTATATCTGACTAGCGAGATAGGGAGCACGTAAGGATCGTAAATAGACGATACTTAAGGGAAGGCATGTCCTACGGATCTACCGTAAAAGATAGGCAGTAGTAGATAGACCATTACAGACTCTAGAAGAAGCGGTATAACGACACCGACGTTACGACAGAAGGAGCAAGCTAAACCGCCAATAGCTATTCTCTCCGTTAACGAATACGGAGCACTACAATTAGAGTAATAGGTTGAGATAGGAGAAATCACTAGCATCGCTATAGACGGAACTAAATTTGTATACTATCAGAAAACCGAGAAACGAGATAAGACTAGGGAAGTACCGAAGGAGTACAAAGGACACCTAGCATTCGAACTAAAGCATCTAGAAGGATTACTAGAATACGGCCTATAGGATTATGAGATCAAGCTTAAGGAAGGAGTATAACTAAAGTTCTTTAAGATTTACTATATAAGCTAGATATAGAACGAAGAACTTAAGCGATATCTAGAGGAGAACCTTCGAAGAGGATATATCTACCTGTCGATATCGCTAGTAGGTTACCTAATCCTATTTATACCTAAGAAAGATAGAAAGCTACGGTTATACGTTAACTATTGGTAACTTAACGAATAGACTATAAAGAATCGATACCTGTTACTGCTAATCTTATGGCTCCGAGATTAGTTAGTAGGAGCCTAATATTTTACATGTCTTGACTTGCCGTCGGCCTATAACTATATATAGATTAAAGAAGGCAACGAGTAGAAAACGGCCTTTAGGACACTCTATAGCTACTATAAGTACCTTATTATGCTATTCGGACTTATAAACGCGTTAGTAACGTTCTAAGCCCTGATTGATCAAGCTATCTAACCCTTTCTTGACAAATTTACGGTATATTATCTTAATGATATACTTATCTTCTCTAAGACGATAGATAAATACCAGAAGTATATAAGAGCAATGCTGGATGTATTATATGTATATAAGCTATTAGTTAACAAGGAAAAGAGCGAATTCTACGTTAGGAAGACGGTGTTTTTAGGATATAAGATATCCCTAGGACAAATTCGGATAGAACCCTTAAAGGTTAAAGCTATCAAAGATTAGCTATGACCGACGTTAGTTATAGAAGTATAAAGTTTCATCGGGTTTATAAACTTCTACCAGATGTTTATTAGGAACTTTAGAGCGATCGTATAACCATTATACGAACTTACCAAGAAGAACGCTAAGTTCTAATGGGAAGAGCGATACAAGTAAGCATTTATGTAGATTCGCGACGCTATTACTAAGGATCTAATACTGGTACTACTAGACCTTAAGAAGCTATTTAAGGTAGAAATGGACGCTTCGGACTATACTATTAGAGGACAGTTAGGATAAC
This sequence comes from Thermothelomyces heterothallicus, assembly GCF_042370625.1. Lineage (NCBI taxonomy): Eukaryota > Fungi > Ascomycota > Sordariomycetes > Sordariales > Chaetomiaceae > Thermothelomyces > Thermothelomyces heterothallicus. Next base: position 1,003,822 of record NW_027192573.1, on the reverse strand, counting down.
GAGACGAACAAGGGAAGCTATATCCTATAGCCTTTTTTTTTTAAAGAAGCTCGACGGACTATATCTTAACTATCTAATCTATAATAAGGAACTACTTACGATTATCGAAGCTTTTAAGGAATAGTGACTATATCTTAGCGGTACGATCAAACTAGTATAAGTATATACGGATTACAAGAATTTACGGTACTTTATAACGACAAAGGAGCTTAATAGACGATAAATACAGTAGGCAGAATTTCTCGCGGAATTTAACTTCGAGATCTGTTATAAGAAAGGTAAAGAAAACGTACGAGCGGACGCTTTAAGCCGACAAACGGATCATACAGAAGGACGAACGGAAATAACGCTACCGTTATTTAAGGAACGAATAGACGGAACGCTATATCACGAAATATAGATACCTATAGACAATGATCTACTTGACTCGTTCCTAGAATGTTATATAATCTTTCGAGAAGAAAGGACTAATAAGGTATAGTATCAAGTAGTACCTAGACTAGTAGTACCTAGTAGAGTAGAAGAAAAGGACGGAAAACTCTAGTACCGAGGTAAAGTATATATCTATGACGAGGATTAGTAGCTGCGAATGATTCGAGAGCTCTACGAGTCAAAACTCGGAGGATATAAAGGGGTTACGAAGACTGTCATATAAGTCAAGAAATACTATGACTTTCTATAGTTAATGGTACGAGTCAAGGAAGTTATATAGAGCTACGATATCTATAATCGAAGTAAGACGGTATGATATAAGCCGTATAGGCTACTTTAGCTACTGCTAATAGCTAATAAACTATAGAGTTTAGTTATAATAGACTTTATTACGAAACTGCTAGAATCTAAGGATATAGCTATAGGAGTAATCTACGATAGTATTCTTACTATAGTAGATTGCCTGACTAAATAGGTATACTTCTTTCCCTATAAGGAGTCCTAGATAGCTAAACAGCTAGCAGACGTAATCTATCGGCAAGTTATATCAGTGTACGCTTAGTTATAAGAATAGATCACCGATAGAGATACCAAGTTCGTATCGAAGTTCTAGTAAGCGTTAATATAACAATTAGGGGTTAATAGTAAACTATTAACGGTATATCACCCGTAGATTAATAGACAAATAGAATGATTAAACTAAGTTATTAAGTAGTACCTCCATTCCTATATTAACTACTAGTAGAATAACTAGGTTATACTATTACTAATAGTATAACTTGCCTATAATACGACACTAACAGAAATAACTAAAGTTATATCGTTCTTTACGAACTATAGATATAAAGTAGACCTAAGGTAAGGACTAGAGGTTATAGTACCAAGAGCAGTAGTCAAAGTAGAGCAAATATACGTATTATATAAGAAACTCAAAAAGGAACTCGAGTTTGTTAAAACCAGAATGAAGAACTACTACGATAAACATAGGCTTAAGGGACCTTGCCTAGAGAGGGGAGACAAAGTCTATCTAATCGTACAAAACCTATAAACCAAGTGACTAAGTACGAAGCTAGACTTTAAGAAGGTCGGACCCTTCGAACGAATCTCGATATCTAACTATCGACTATCATTACCGTCATCTATACAACTACAGACAGATGTTTTTCATATTTCACTTCTCGAACTAGCACCAAAGAACGCCAAAATCGCTATAAACATCGAAGCAAAAGATAAAGAGGAAGAATAGGACGTCGAAGAAATTCTAGATTTACATATTATTAATAGGGAACTATAGTATCTAGTTAAATAGCTTGATTTTAGATTAGAAGACAACTTATAGGAATGTGACGAACCCAACTCAGACTTCTTCTAAAAGGGTTTAGACAAAGGTAGGTTAAGCGGGACAATATATAGGTCGTCTAAGGGATTCGGTAAAGCCAAAGGGTTTATAACAACACTATAGTTATCTCTTTACAGTATTTAGCGATGCTTGGTATAAGTACTATAATTATAAGTTGCTATCACTAGTAAACTCTCAGAGTCCACCGAAACGAGTAACTATCTACGTATATATATAACCTTCCCGGATCACCCTAATCAGTCCTTGGTTAGTGATCCTGATAAGCCGCTCATCGTAATCAGTAACTCTATACTAATCTTGGTGATCGTAAGCCGGTGTACGGTAGGGCTCGTAGTGCTTCCTACGTTATAATTGGTTCCTTCCGTCCTTTCGGCTTGATTAGCCTATCCGTGCCGGTGGCCTAGGTAGTATCTATATATATATTTCCGTGACACGATGCCCTCCCTCCGAGGCTTTCGACCCGAAAGCCCTCTTAAGCCATTTCAAATAGCGCTAACTCCCTCTCGTAACTTGCTCCTGTAAGTTCCCCCCCCCCTTGCTCCCTTCCGCCGTTCACTATGGCTGACCGTGTGAAGAAACGCCGTCGCGATACAACGCGTGAACGTCGTATCTTAGTTACTACGATTAAGCGAGATGGTTCCGAAACTATACCGTGTTCTAACTATTGGTGTATAACGCCTAAGAAGCATTATATTATATCGGGAAATTCTAAGAGGTATTTAAATTATACGTGTAAAGGAAAGTCTTATGATAGGCCGAACGTAGCAGATTCCTATAAGTGGCTTCTGTTTGTCCTCTTATTTCCGTTCTAACTTATCGTAGTATTACGTAATTAGTGTAAGTAAGATAGGCTAGAGGAGGAAATTTTGGTAGTAGAGGATCTGCTTTAGCAAACTTTAAGCTACCTTACGCGTTTGCGTCGTTAGAAATGAATGTTATAAGACTAGAGTAATAAATTTATTTGTTAAGGTATATAGGGTTTAGATAAGGAGGATAGGGTAGTGGCTCTGATGTTAGACGAATAGGATTTAACAGGTTAGGTATAAGCGTTAGGCGCCTTCGGCATAATTAACTAGGAAGTAGTTAGCTTGTCCCTAGGGTCGGCTCCTACCGGTACTTCTTCCTTCTTAGACACCGGTTAGGTTCCTAAATCGGCCCTTATAGTTAGTTAGGGTTCCTCTAGTAAAACTGTTCTAGTTTCTTAGGGCAGTTTAGGTTCTTAACTAGCTCCTATAAGTTGTCTTCTAATCTAAAATTAAGCTATTTAACTAGGTACTATAGTTCCCTGTTGATAATATGTAAATCTAGGATCTCCTTGACGTCCTATTCTTTCTCTTCGTCCTCTACTTCGATATTTATAGCGATCTTGGCGTTTTTCGGTGCTAGTTCGAGAAGTGAAATGTGAAAAACGTCCGTCCGTAGTCGTATAGATGATAGTAACGATAGTCGGTAGTTAGATATCGAAATTCGTTCTTTGATAATAAAGGGTCTGACCTTCTTAAAGTCTAGCTTTGTACTTGGTCGTTTGGTTCGTAGATTTCGTGCGATTAGATAGACTTTGTCTCCCCTCTTTAGGCGAGGTCCCTCGAGCCTGTATTTATTGTAGTAGTTCTTCATTCTGGTTCTGACAAACTCGAGTTCCTTTTTGAGCTTCTTATATAGTATGTATATCTGTTCTGCTTTGACTACTGCTCTTGGTACTATGACCTCTGGTCCTTGCCTTAGGTCTGCTTTATATCTATAGTTCGTAAAGAACGGTATAACTTTAGTTATTTCTATTGGCGTCATATTATAGGCAAGTTATACTATTAGTAATAATATAACCTAGTCATCTTATTAGTAGTTAATATAAGAGCAGAGGTACTACTTGACAACCTGGTTTAGTCGCTCCGTTTATCTATCGGTTTATAGGTAATATACCGTCGACAGCTTACTATTAACGCCTAATTGTTATATTAACGCTTGCTAGAACTTTGATATAAACTTAGTATCTCTATCGGTAACCTATTCTTGTAGCTAAACGTACACTAATATAACTTACCAATAGATCACGTCTACTAGCTATTCAGCTGTCTAGGACTCCTTATAGGGAAAGAAGTATACCTATTTAGTTAGGCGATCTACTATAATAAGAATACTATCGTAGATTACTCCTATGGCTATATCTTTAGATTCTAGCAGTTTCGTAATAAAGTCTATCGTAACTAAACTCTATAGTTTATTAGCTATTAGCAGTAGCTAAAGTAGCCTATATAGCTTATATCGTGCTATCTTGCTTTGATTATAGATATTATAGCTCTATACGACTTCCTTAACTTGTACCGTTAACTATAGAAAGTCGTAGTGTTTCTTAACTTGTGCGATAGTCTTCGTAACCCCTTTATATCCTCCGAGTTTTAACTCGTGGAGCTCTCGAATCATTTGTAGCTACTGATCCTTGTCGTAGATATATGCTTTGCCTTAGTACTAGAGTTTTCTATCTTTTTCTTCCACTCCGCTAGATACCACTAGTCTAGGTACTACTTAATATTATACCTCGTTAATCCTTTCTTCTCGAAAGATTACGCAACATTCTAGGAACAAGTCGAGTAGATCATCTTCTATAGGTGTCTACGTTTCGTGATATAGCGTTCCGTCTATTTGTTCCTTAAATAACGGTAGCGTTATTTCCGTTCGTCCTTCTATATGATTCGTTCGTCGGCTTAAAGCGTCTGCTTGTACGTTTTCTTTACCTTTCTTATAGCGGATCTCGAAGTTAAATTCCGCGAGAAATTCTACCTACCGTATTTGTCGTCTGTTAAGCTTCTTTATCGTCGTAAAGTACCGCAAATTCTTGTGATCTATATACACTTATACTGGTTTGATCGTACTACTAAGATATAGTTACTATTCCTTAAAAGCTTTGACAATTATAAGTAGTTCCTTATCGTAGATTAGATAGTTAAGACGTAGTCTATCGAGCTTCTTTAAAAAGAAGGCTATAGGATATAGCTTCCCTTGTTCGTCTTATTATCCTAACTATCCTCCGATAGCGTAGTCTAAAGCGTCCATTTCTACCTCAAATAGCTTCTTAGGGTCTAGTAATACTAGTACTAGATCCTTGGTAATAGCATCGCGAATCTATATAAATGCTTACTTGTATCGCTCTTCCTATTGGAACTTAGCGTTCTTCTTAGTAAGCTTGTATAATAGTTATACGATCGCTCTAAAGTTCCTAATAAACATCCGGTAGAAGTTCGTAAATCTAATAAAACTTTATACTTCCGTAACTAACGTTGGTCGTAGCCAATTCTTAATAGCTTTAACCTTTGAGGGTTCCATCCAAATTTGTCCTAGGGATATCTTATATCCTAAAAACACTATCTTCCTAACGTGGAATTTACTCTTTTCCTTGTTAACTAATAGCTTATACGTATATAATATATCTAGTACTACTCTTATATACTTCCGGTGTTCGTCTATCGTCTTAGAGAAGATAAGTATATTGTCGAGATAATATACCGTAAATTTATCGAGAAAGGGGCAGATAGCTTGATTAATTAGGGCTTAGAACGTTACTAGTATGTTCGTAAGTCCGAATGGTATAACAAGGTACTTATAATAGCTATAAGGTATCCTAAAGGCCGTTTTCTACTCGTCGCCTTCTTTGATCTATATATAGTTATAGGCCGATAGCAAGTCAAGACGCGTAAAATATTAGGCTCCTACTAACTAATCTCGGAGCTATAAGATTAACAATAACAGGTATCGATTTTTTATAGTCTGTTTGTTAAGTTGCCGATAGTCGACGTATAACTATAGCTTTCTGTCTTTCTTAGGTATAAACAGGATTAGGTAGCCTGCTAGCGATATTAATAGGCAGATATATCCTCTTTAAAGGTTCTCCTCTAAATATCGCTTAAGTTCTTCGTTCTATATCTAGCTCGTATAGTAAATTTTGAAGAACTTTAGTTATATTCCTTCCTTGAGCTTGATCTCGTAATCCTATAGGCCGTGTCCTGGTAATCCTTCTAGATGCTTCGGTTCAAATGCTAGGTGTCCCTTATACTCCTTCGGTACTTCCCTAGTCTTGTCTCGTTTCTCGGTTTTCTGATAGTATACGAACTTGGTTCCGTCTATAGCGATACTAGCGATTTCTCCTGTCTTAACCTATTACTCTAATTGTAGTGCTCTGTATTCGTCAATAGAGAGAATAGCTATCGATGGTTTAGCTCGTTCCTCCTATCGTAGTGTCGATGTCGTTATACTGCTTCTTCTAGAGTCCGTAGTGGTCTATCTACTACTGCCCGTCTCTTGTGGTAGATCTGTAGGATATGCCTTTCCTTAAGCATCGTCTACTCGCGATCCTTGTACGCTCCCTATCTCGCTGGTTAAATATAACTCCGTCTGGGGTTATAGGTAGCTACCATTCTTCTAGCTAATGTCCGGGTTATAGTCTTTATACTATAGTAGTCCTAGTATTATATCTTTATCATTGCTTATATCTATAATACTAAATATCACTGCTATAGTATTCCTTACTATAGTAATATCGATCGGTTTGGTCTCCTTATATACCTATTGCGTTAGGAATAGCCCTTTGACTATACTATGCTTCCGTTTTATTCTCTAAGGTATCTATAGCTAATTTACAAGTATCGGCGAAATCAGGTTTATCTCTGCTCCATTATCTACTAGTACGAGTATTTCGTGTTGTTTCTATTATATTGTTATCTATAGTCGCTTGTCTTATTATCGTTATCTAAAGATTATAGCGATTTCCTATATTTCTGCTAGGAGGTCTCGATATAGTAGTCTCTTATACTAGTTCCTCCTATACTACGCTACTACTCGCTATTATATTAGCGTCAATGATTTTCGGGCCCCTCAAAGGGCCCTAACCCGTTTCCTAGGTCAGTATTAAACTCTTCGATTGTTTAGCTAATGACGGCTTCGTCGATCGTACTTATTTCTATAAGCCATTGAGTGCTTATAACTTCCTACCATTAGGTCCGTTCTACTTTCCATCGTACATGCTATAGCTTTATCTAAAGCTCCCAAATTCGCGATTTCTTTTTGTCCTTGTAATAAAGACAATCGTTACTCTAGCATAAGTCCTATATGTCTCGTCCTATTCCGTAGTACCTAGGCTAGGCTTGTCTTGGAACTACCGTGATGCCTTCTAAACTCCGGGTTTCGATCTTCTAGAGTAATTTGGCCGCTCTATTTCCCGTGTTATAGACCTATTCTATAGGGTATAAACTTCTATCCCTGTTTTCCTATTAGGTCGGCTAGTGATTATTTTCGAATTTGTTACGGAAGTGGTATTAGTATTCGTATACTATATATTAGAACTAGGGCACTTATATATATACCTTATATTAAGGGTATAGTTATATAGCGTTATCTAGAAGATATTAGAATTCTTTTCTAAATCCTTCCTACTATATATAGACTATAGGTACCTTAATGCTAAGGTAGGAATATTTCTTCTAATAGCTTTCCTATATATATTTATCTTTTCTATAGTTTATATATATAAACTGGTACTCTAGGTTCTATACGTTATAGCTAAGTTACTAATCGTTAAAGTACTCGGTATAACTATCGGGTCTATTATACGTTATAGGCTGTTCCCCTTTAATAGTTTCTACGATACATCGGAGTTCCCTTATTTTGTCCCTTATCTTATCGCTCTACTAGGCAAGTCGAGTTAGGCGTCTATCTTATTCGTGTAACTCCGTATTAAGCTGGAAAACTTCATTATGGTACCATTCAATCCGTTCCTAAAGGAACAAGATATTCGGTCTAGGTCTTTTAATCCCTTAGGTATCGGTTATCTACAATCTATCCTATCTCTACGTAACTATAAAACCCTACTACCTCAAGGCTAGGAGAATCGAAATTGGTAGTATATACTCCCCTACTATATCCTATTTAGCAATACCTATTTCTAGGTCTATAGTAACTAGTTTAGAGTATAGCGTCTGTTCGTCTTCGCTATTATTATCATATTCGGGACTATCTATGTTATTATCCCTATCTTTGTAGCTTGTAGCTACTATCTCGACGATGTCCTTGGTTTCGTCGATAACTATAGTTTCCTTTCCTAGGACTAGTTTCTAATCTTTCTTCGGGCTTTGATATTCCTACTTATAATGTCCTTTCTTTCTATAGTTATAATAGGTAACGTTAGACTTGTCTTTGGCCGTCTTCTTCTTATCCTACTTCTATATTATATCTATATCTATAGCTCTAGGATACGTCCTATATAAGGTACTGACATACGCTCGCTTTTTCTTATCATTAGCCTTAACTATAGTTCCGTTTATTCGACCTTATTTCTATTACTCCTATATATAGAGCTAATCGTTAATTCTAATAGCCTATATAATATATTTATCTAGGGTTTTAGGCCGGTTATACTTATATAGCTTGTCTTTAACCTTTTCCTTTAAGCCATTATAGAACAGTTATATTAACGCCTTATCGTTAAGCTAAGACTTAAGTATATCCTATCTAAACTATATAATATAGGAGGCTACTAACTTGGTCTATCAGAGATTAGCGAGCCTTTCTTATATATAAATCTTCTTATCTTTATCACTAAAAACCTTCTAAAGCTCTTCTTTAAAACGGTTATAGGATCGAAAGACTATCTATATAAACGCGTCTTGGTCGTCCTTATCTTCCTTAGTAAGATAGTCATTCTATATAGGTTCAAACTATCTAAGTACCTTACCCTCTAGTCTTATAACTATATAGAGGACTTTGGCTTTGTCGTCCGGAAACTTGTTATCATTAAGCCGGAAGTAGGATCAGAGGTTTGTCAAAAACCCTACGAGGTCCTCCTTGGTTCCTCCGTACTTGCCAGGTGGTTTGATCTTGATATAGCTTGCTTTGGCAATCTCGAGCGCCTTAATTTTGATATAGGCCTCGTTAACCAGTTTCTATAAGTGCTTTTCGCCGTTCTTGAGTTCCTTGATTCGAGCTTAAGCAGCCTTATCTCTTTAGTCTAACTCCTAGATTCGCTACTAGAGTTAACTAAGTTAGGCGAGCAGCTATTTGGCCATGACGCTAGTAGCTATATCGATGTCGAGGTCGAAGTTACCTCCATTCTAAACTATGATAGAACAAAGGGAGTAATAGTAACGTGTGACAAACCTAACTCAGACTTCTTCTAAAAGGGTTCAGACGAAGGTAGGTTAAGCAGGATAACGTATAGGTCGTCTAAGGGATTTGGTAAAGCTAAAGGGTTTATAATAACATTATAGTTGTCTCTTTATATGTCCGGAAATATGTATGCAGATGCTAGCACAGACAGACCAATCAAGCCGAAGGAACGGAAGGGCTAATCACAACATGAGAAGCGCTGTGATCACTACGCTCACCAGTGATCAGGGTGATCACCACTATACGATCACTAACGATCACCGTGATCAGGAGTGATCACCAGGGTTATATATACATGTAGATAGTCACTCGTTACGGTGGACTCGGGAGTTCACCAGTGATAGCAACCGCCCTCACAATTACAGTACTTCTAACAGCATCGCACTATTGTGAGAGACAACTCTGTTGTTGTGAACCTTTTGGCTTCACCAAATCCCTCAGACGACCTGCACACTTGCCCCGCGTCACTCACCTTCGTCTGAACCCTTTCAGAAGAAGTCTGAGTTGGGTTCGTCACATTATAGTATTTAGCGATGCTTGGTATAAGTACTGTGATTATAAGTTACTATTACTAGTGAACTTTTAGAGTCTATCGAAACGAGTGACTATCTATATATATATATAACCTTCCTAGATCACCCTGATTAGTCCTTGGTTAGTGATCCTAGTAAGCCGCTTATCGCGATTAGTAACTCTACACTGATCTTGGTGATTGTAAGCCGGTATGCGATGGGGCTTGTAGTGCTTCCTACGTTATAATTAGTTCTTTCTGTCCTTTCGGCTTGATTGGCCTATCCGTGCTGGTAGCCTAGGCGGCATCTACATGTATATTTCCGTGACAAGGAACTAGTTAAGAACTTAAACTGCCCTAAGAAACTCGAATAGTTCTATCGGTAGAACCTAGATCGGCTAAAGGCAAACCTAGGATAGAATCGAAGACAGCGCCCTAGTTAATAATATTAACGTTACTATTAAGCTATATGTTTAGGATAGCCTCCGATTCCTACTACTCTACTACCTCTAATTCATCTAGATTTGATAAACCCTATGTAATTATATCTACCCCCTTCTCTACCAAAAACTCTTATTGCTTATAAACCCGAGTTAAACGGGCTAACGCCTTAGAAGCTTTACGTTAGTATTCTTATAGTAAGGCTTTAGCCTCTTTCTCTTTAGCCTTCAAATGACGCTGCTTATATATAATATAATCTACTACGCTACGATTAGCGATATACCTCTATAAGGGAACGAGAACCTATAAGAAGAAGTTAGAATACCGGAACTATCGTAAGTATAACCCCGACACATATAAGCCTCGTAGCGACGAGATTTTTTAATCATTTTATACACTCGGTTATACTCTATATAATGGGAATACGCTATTACTACAAACCTATGATCGGAAATAAACTAAGCTAGGCACTTATAACGAATAGACACTTAGGACCTATACGCGTTAGACGGTATAATTAATAGTACAAAGGACAACAAGGAGCTAAGGAGAAAAACACGTATAAGGATCGCAAGGGATGTTAGCGCTATTTGAAACGGCCTAAAGAGGGCTTTCGGGTCGAAAGCCTTAAAGGAGGGGCATCGTGTCACGGAAATATGTATACAGATGCCACCTAGGCCACCGGCATAGATAGACCAATTAAGCCGAAGGAACGGAAGGGCTAATTATAACATGAGAAGCGCTATAATCACTACGCTTACCAGTGATCAGGGTGATTACCACTATACGATCACTTACGATCACCGTGATTAGGAGTGATCACCAGGGTTATATATATATATAGATAGTCACTCGTTACGGTAGACTCTGGAGTTTACCAGTGATAGTAACCTACAATCATAGTACTTATACCAAGTATCGCTGACTACTGTGAGAGATAACTATAGTGTTGTTGTGAACCCTTTGGCTTCACTAAATCCCTTAGACGACCTGTACGTTTGTTCCGCTTAACCTACCTTCGTCTGAACCCTTTCAGAAGAAGTCTGAGTTAGGTTCGTTATATAAGAGATCTAGATTCGATAAGCTAGTATGTATATCCTTCGAGGGCGGAATCTTCGTCGTTTCGAAGCGACTAAGGTCTTCTAATCGCGTTACTACTAGTAGCTAGAAGACTAGTATCCTTTAAAGACTTCAAGTGCTAGCTAACCTAGGTCTTTCTAGTCTTAAATAGTTGAGCTATATGCCGTATACTAGGTTCGTTTCTATAGGGTAAGCGGCTAGTTTGGTAGCGCGTTTAAGCGGTAAGGAGCCATTTGGCGGCCTATATACTGGCTAGTTCCTAGATATAGTCGGT
>NW_027192573.1:968794-992562 GCF_042370625.1 Thermothelomyces heterothallicus | reverse complement strand
GTGATCAGGGTGATCACCACTATACGATCACTAACGATCACCGTGATCAGGAGTGATCACCAGGGTTATATATACATGTAGATAGTCACTCGTTACGGTGGACTCGGGAGTTCACCAGTGATAGCAACCGCCCTCACAATTACAGTACTTCTAACAGCATCGCACTATTGTGAGAGACAACTCTGTTGTTGTGAACCTTTTGGCTTCACCAAATCCCTCAGACGACCTGCACACTTGCCCCGCGTCACTCACCTTCGTCTGAACCCTTTCAGAAGAAGTCTGAGTTGGGTTCGTCACATTATAGTATTTAGCGATGCTTGGTATAAGTACTGTGATTATAAGTTACTATTACTAGTGAACTTTTAGAGTCTATCGAAACGAGTGACTATCTATATATATATATAACCTTCCTAGATCACCCTGATTAGTCCTTGGTTAGTGATCCTAGTAAGCCGCTTATCGCGATTAGTAACTCTACACTGATCTTGGTGATTGTAAGCCGGTATGCGATGGGGCTTGTAGTGCTTCCTACGTTATAATTAGTTCTTTCTGTCCTTTCGGCTTGATTGGCCTATCCGTGCTGGTAGCCTAGGCGGCATCTACATGTATATTTCCGTGACAAGGAACTAGTTAAGAACTTAAACTGCCCTAAGAAACTCGAATAGTTCTATCGGTAGAACCTAGATCGGCTAAAGGCAAACCTAGGATAGAATCGAAGACAGCGCCCTAGTTAATAATATTAACGTTACTATTAAGCTATATGTTTAGGATAGCCTCCGATTCCTACTACTCTACTACCTCTAATTCATCTAGATTTGATAAACCCTATGTAATTATATCTACCCCCTTCTCTACCAAAAACTCTTATTGCTTATAAACCCGAGTTAAACGGGCTAACGCCTTAGAAGCTTTACGTTAGTATTCTTATAGTAAGGCTTTAGCCTCTTTCTCTTTAGCCTTCAAATGACGCTGCTTATATATAATATAATCTACTACGCTACGATTAGCGATATACCTCTATAAGGGAACGAGAACCTATAAGAAGAAGTTAGAATACCGGAACTATCGTAAGTATAACCCCGACACATATAAGCCTCGTAGCGACGAGATTTTTTAATCATTTTATACACTCGGTTATACTCTATATAATGGGAATACGCTATTACTACAAACCTATGATCGGAAATAAACTAAGCTAGGCACTTATAACGAATAGACACTTAGGACCTATACGCGTTAGACGGTATAATTAATAGTACAAAGGACAACAAGGAGCTAAGGAGAAAAACACGTATAAGGATCGCAAGGGATGTTAGCGCTATTTGAAACGGCCTAAAGAGGGCTTTCGGGTCGAAAGCCTTAAAGGAGGGGCATCGTGTCACGGAAATATGTATACAGATGCCACCTAGGCCACCGGCATAGATAGACCAATTAAGCCGAAGGAACGGAAGGGCTAATTATAACATGAGAAGCGCTATAATCACTACGCTTACCAGTGATCAGGGTGATTACCACTATACGATCACTTACGATCACCGTGATTAGGAGTGATCACCAGGGTTATATATATATATAGATAGTCACTCGTTACGGTAGACTCTGGAGTTTACCAGTGATAGTAACCTACAATCATAGTACTTATACCAAGTATCGCTGACTACTGTGAGAGATAACTATAGTGTTGTTGTGAACCCTTTGGCTTCACTAAATCCCTTAGACGACCTGTACGTTTGTTCCGCTTAACCTACCTTCGTCTGAACCCTTTCAGAAGAAGTCTGAGTTAGGTTCGTTATATAAGAGATCTAGATTCGATAAGCTAGTATGTATATCCTTCGAGGGCGGAATCTTCGTCGTTTCGAAGCGACTAAGGTCTTCTAATCGCGTTACTACTAGTAGCTAGAAGACTAGTATCCTTTAAAGACTTCAAGTGCTAGCTAACCTAGGTCTTTCTAGTCTTAAATAGTTGAGCTATATGCCGTATACTAGGTTCGTTTCTATAGGGTAAGCGGCTAGTTTGGTAGCGCGTTTAAGCGGTAAGGAGCCATTTGGCGGCCTATATACTGGCTAGTTCCTAGATATAGTCGGTCAGAGGCATCGTATATAGGAAAGTGGTTAAATTGGGCTTGTGGCAGTGGTTATGTCTTTGAATATAGGGAGTTGACTGGTAAAATTGGATATATATTTGGACGTGTACCTGTCCGGCAATATTGGCATGTCTGGGGGTTTTGGCCCCACCTGTCGGGAGACAGGTGGTAGTACTGAACTAATTAGTCAGCACTAACCACCGGGTAGGTACCCATAGAACGCAGTGAAACTTTCTACATGTTTCCGAAGTTATCGAGGCATTCACAACTGACGGCAACTTATCTGTGGTACTTCGTATCCGCATTCGTTTAAATGCATATCTGTCCGGCCGTGCCCGTGGTTTTGCTGGGTGAAAAGAATTGAGAATTGCGTGCCTCTCTCTACATATCTATCTCTAGAATGATATCTATCCAGTCCGCACAAGTTCCACACCAAACGCCCTCCCGTAGTTTTGTGTTCCCAAGCGCCGGTATCGAACACAAAATGGTACAAAGTGGTCTATATAATACAAGTCATCGTTCCGGGCGCTCTCTCTCTCTCTCTCTCTCTCTCTCTCTCTCTCTCTCTCTCTCTCTCTCTCTCTCTCTCTAGTAGATGTTCATCACTAGACCAGCTCACGCCGCTCGGTCGGCATGTACATCTCCAGCTGGCGCAAGATGGACTGGTAGAGGAACAGCATGCACCCGCTCTGAATGCTGGTCCACGAGGCCCGAGGCCCAACGCCCCTGAACCAGCCCGCAATGCCTTCACTGTTATAGATCAGCCGGAGCCCGGTTATCACAGACGATGTTTGTAGCGTGACGGCCCCGGGCTTGGGCGTGTGCGTGGACGGAGAAGACGTGGAGATTAGCCGCTTTTGCAGTTTTTGGCTCGCCTCGGCGGTCGTCGTGGCATGCCCGTCCTTGACCGCCCCGATATTTGACGGTTCGGCTGGTGGTGGGCCGAGCCCTCCGGCCCCCGGATGGACCTGGGTTTGGAGTCTCGTCTTGACAACATCGAGCGGGCATGTGATTGTGCCGGCCAAACCACCGGCAGCCGCTCCCGTCAGGAGCTCCATGTGCCACCCAATGTCGCGGCTCCCCTTCCATTGGTGCGCCCACTTCTGTCCCTGCTCATAAAACATGAACTGGAGGGCCGAAAATGGCAGGTCGCGCCACAAGGTAGCGCCGTAGCCGTAGAATAAAGCAGATAACCCCTCGGTGCGAATGATGGTTCGCACAGCATCGGTCGTCCCCTTGTAGTTGTACCCCGACGTGAAATACGGGTTATTGTATCGGCCTTGCAACTGCAGACGGGTTTTGACCACTTCGGATGGCACGTATACGATGGACGCGGACAAATCGCCGATGAAGCCTGGAGGAAAAGAAACACGGGAGACCCGGTCAGGAGATGAGACTTTTCCAGGTCGCCAAGGTTACGGAACTCACCGGCTATCAAGTAGGCCAGATGCGGTTGGACCCCGTGGTCGAGCATCTGCCGTTTGCTCCATTCGTAACCGCCAAAGAAGAAGGACGTCGCCGGGAACGAGCCGGCCAGCGCTGGGACCCAGCCGCCGTAGAGGCCGCGCCTGATCCCCTCCTGTCGGAAGATCTTGAGATAGGACGACCCTAGCGACGTGTACCGTGGCGGGATGTGAGGATCGCCCTGCTGCCGCGTCTTAACTGTGTCGAGCGAATGCATGAGCATATCGCCAGCTGATCCGCCCAGTCCTCCTGCAAGCATGCACTGCGAATGCGGTGTACGGTCAGCGCGCAGCTCTTGTGCCGGGGAGAAGAAAGCGACGAGGGAAACGACAGAAACGACAAAACGGGGCTCGGCGACGCACGTGAAGGTAAGGCGGGCGCCCTTCGACCTCTCCATCTTGTGATCTCATGGTATGCTTAGAGCGTAGCGGTTCGGCTTCGACGGTAGGAAGGGACGGGACATGCGACAGGATATGCGCAAGATCTGCATGTCGACCGCCGTCAAGGTCCGACACGGGGACGCTTTGTGCGGGCGACGACGGTGAGGGCGAGGGCGGGACAGTCGAGGGGGCGCTCTTGGCCGTCTCGAGGCCAAGCACCATCGCCCTGGAGTGAAAAGATCCGAAGGATGCGCCGCCCGGGCAGCGGGCAAGAATTCTCTGGTTGTCGGCGTCGCGACGTCGCGGGTTGCCCGGCGTTTCCCAAACGCAGAAGGGATATAACTAAGTTCCGGGTTCAAATTTCTAGGCGGGTTTGCCGATCCTCTGCGTTTTTACAGGGTTATGGCCCGTGCGCCTTCTAGGCTGCCGGCCGTAACCCTGACCTCTAAAACGGGCGAGGGCGAGACTCGCAGGTGCCCTTGTGCTTCGTTCTTGAGTTACGAGGAGCTAAGTAAGGTAATTGTCGAGAATCAACCTGAATCCGCGAGGTTGGGTTGTTTGAGTATCGCCCTGGTCAGCCACGCCGGTCGCCAGTATTTCAGTCTGCATACTCCGTACCTATGTATATATGCATTAAATCCCTACAGAAGAATCAAATTAACTGGATACACTTTCAAGGTCTTTGCTTCTACAGCTTCGCCGCAACCGACTCGCCCGCTCGGCGCCAACCGTCTTGTAGTGTAGCGCCTCATTTCCCGATGTTTCCCTTACGCCGCCCTATGCACCCCTGTCCTCAACGGGTGCTCCCACCACTTGATCCTCCCCGCCCGTTCCCACGGCGACAGGATGTGCGTGACCCTCCCCGTGATCAGCCTCGCTGAGATGGGGCCGTAGTGGTTGCTGTCCTGGCTCTTGTCGCCGTCCCCCTCAACCCAGACATGCCCCTCGGGCACGACCGCGTACTCGTACGGGTACGGCGGCTTCGTCTTGACAACGTCCCCCGGCAAGCCGATGATGCGCTTGACGGTGATGCGGTTAGGGTCGTAGGGATTTCTGGTGCCTCACGTCAGCTCACTGCGCGTTGAAGGGGAGAGAGAGAAAAGCGGCCATGGAGCGGAGTGAGTGAGAGCATCGGGCGCGGACACCGACCGGAACGTAACAATCATCCCCCTCCGCAGCCCCTCCTGTGCATACAGCTTCCATACTAGGCACAGGTCCTTACGGAGCGACTCGTTGTAGTGCGGGTTGAGGAACGGATACATGGATGGGCCCCGGATCAAGGTGATCTCGGCGACGTATGCGTTGAACCAAATGAGTGGCGGAATCCACGTCGCGTAGCGGATGAGGTAGTGGGAAACTTGCCGGAGGAACTTAGACCGTTGTCCTGCTCCTCCTCCGGCGGCGGCGAACCCCCATGCCCATCGCGCCGCCATGGGAATTGGTTGACCTTTGAAGGTGTGAGGTTATTGGGGACCTCTAAGTTGGATGATGGTGTGACGGATTGATGCAATTCGGGTCTTTGAGACTCGGATCAAGATAAAGCGATAAGCGGTGATGCATGCCTCGATTGGTACATAACCAACCGAGTCTTGAAGGGGGTCAACGCGGCACATGGTTCATTAAAAAAAATAAATAAATAAATAAAAATCTCACATTGCGAGTTAAAGTCAGGCATTACTTTGTTCCTTTTTCTTTACCTCTGCAGTCCTAGGATAGCTACCTTGTCTACCGAGTCTGACCTTTTTAGAATCCGGAGACGCCAGTCGTACCAATGGTCATGATGGAAACTGCTCGCTGTCCTTTCCCCCCCCTTCCTTCCCCGGTTCGAGGTATATTCCCAACCCTCAAGGTGACGGTGCCAATTCAACCTCCCTACCAGCCTATCCCCCGCATTACGCTAGGTCCCTAAACCGTTTCGGGAATGTTGTCGTCGCTCTCGCTGACGCTCTCGTCGCCGCTGACCTCGGCGTTTTCGCGCTCACGCTTCTCCATCAGAGCCTGAAGCTCTGCATCATCAGACTCGGTAACCGCCTTGGGTGCCATCTTGACGACGAGGTGGCCGCCGGCCGCCTCAATGGACTTGCGGACGTCGTCAATGGCTTCCTCTAGTCGCGCAATACCCGCATTCTTATCAAGGCAGGTATTGGTTAGGCTGCGGTGCGTCAGTCATTGGGTTCATAATCGCATTCATGGTACAAAGGTGAGGAGAAACATACACATAGAGAGGAGGAGAAACTAGCCGGCACTTGACTTGAGTCTCGGCGGTGTTGCGAGCTTCGGCGGTGCGAAGAGCGGCCTTGATGGCGTCGATGCCCTCGTAGCTGAAGCAAGTAACCTCGATATCGGCACGGACCTTGGTTGGCTGCGGGGTGAGCTTCCTGCCAATGTACGACTTGAGCTCCTGCTCAACAGCTTCGCTCGGGAACGTGATGTCGGCCCAGATATCAGAATTGCTGCGCAAAGAATCAGTAAAGCCCTTGGCCAAGTTGCGCCCTGTTCAAAAAAACGTA
The DNA here is from genome assembly GCF_042370625.1 of Thermothelomyces heterothallicus. Taxonomy (NCBI): domain Eukaryota; kingdom Fungi; phylum Ascomycota; class Sordariomycetes; order Sordariales; family Chaetomiaceae; genus Thermothelomyces; species Thermothelomyces heterothallicus. The sequence goes on along the minus strand of NW_027192573.1, from coordinate 986,124 downwards.
CGTTATTGAGAGCTTGAAGGCATCAAGGGAGTGGCCGTATTTCTTGTTCAGCGGCCATCCTATTGTCTCGTAAAGCCTTTCGATCGGAGTCTGCGTCTTCTCGGCGACGTGCCTCATGATGGAGTGCACAATCTTGCTCTTGTTATACCGCTCCTCGCAGCGAACGATATCCTCGGGCGACACGCGGCGCTTGGAGAGATCGATATATCCTAACCCCTCTGTTAACATCATGGCAGAGCACCCTGACGAACGGCAGTGGCGGGGTCCAACCTTTCTCCTTATCGACACGGAGGACGACGACGACTTCGTTGCGGCCGACACGGATAAGCTTTTGAATACTTCTGATACGACGCCGCGAAAGCTCGGAAAGAAGAATCATGCCGTCGATATTGTCGTACTCCAGGAGCTTGACATAGGCACCCATATCGGCAATCTACTGGCAGTCAGTGCCTCGCGCGGGAAGGCCGAGAGCGATGGACCCCGCAAAACGCCTTACCTGCTTCACATTCACCATCACGAAGGAGTCAATCTCGGGGTATTTCTCCTCGTAAAACCGGCAGTTTGAGAACGACATCTTGACGGGGGGTGCCGTTCCCAGGCGGGGCAAAGTGGGATGAGGGTGTGATTTCGCTGGTTTCGCGCAGGTGCGCCGGAAGGTGTATTATGCCCGCTATGAAGTCGAGGGTGCAAAAGTGCGAGATTGCGTCTCTCCGGCTCGAAGAAATGGATATAGCAGTGCTAGGCTTCTGGTGGGTTCGGAAAGCCGTGCTCTTGGTCGAATGCGGGAGGGCGAAGTTGAGCTCAAAGAACAGTCATCAGGCCCGCAGTATTTTCAGAATTCGCCTGCCAAAATTCCGCCGCACACGCGCACAGGCAGATTGGAAAGTGGGATGTGGCTGGTGCGTCCGTTTGGCTGCGGGGTGAGGACTCGTTCGGCAACGGGCGGGCCCCCTTGTCATGCCAATGCGACCAGGATGCCCCACCACACGCCCGATTTCGAGTCGAATCGACGTCAGCAAGAGCCCGCTGGAGCCCCGGTTCCTTTCAGGAGCTCTCGGCGCCGCAGGTCGAGCCCCATTTCACCGAAGCTCGTGGACAAATCTTTTTAAAAAATAGAAGAAGGGAGGTGGAAGTTGCGCTTTGGAGGTTGGAGACACCAACTCATTATTATTCCCCTGGAGGCTTCGCGCCTGCCGGTTTCTTGCCCTGAATTCCTTTCAATCCAGACGCCAAAAAGCCGGGAACTGTATTAGAGATTCAAGCAGAGCCGACGAAATCCGGCGGCCGTCACGGTGCTGAACACCGCGACATTAAAGCGTTCCCAAAACAAAAACACTGAGTTCCCGCGCGCAATCTCGATGACACTGGCCAGCATTCAACCAGAAGAGCAGGGAATTTGTGATGGATACAGTGAACTCGACTGCCCTCGCGGCGGCGACGGCTGTGGCGGGAACCGTCGACCGTCATCCCAACCCGCTGTCGTCGGCCGTTGCTGCAGCTAGCGATGTCGCCAACGCCCATGGCTCGTCTTCGTGGCTCGGCCTCTTCGCGAGGCTAGTTCTCTGGATTCTGCAGTTTGTCTCGATGGTGCTTTACTATGCAATCAAGCTGGCCACCATTTCGGTTCCTACACTGCTGTACACCCTCTTCTCGACGAGCTTGACGGTCACCATGAACGCAACAACTCTGTGAGTAGAGGCCGGCGAGTGACAACATAGGCAGCACGGAGGTTCTGACGCTTCCCAGGATGCTCATCATTGCGGCCATGATAGCCGCCATCAGCTGGGTTGTCCGTTACCGCTACCTCAACATGTACTCGCGGCTGCCCCCCGAACCCCAGCGCAAGGAGCCGGACGTCGACCTCTTCCCCGACAGCCACGAAGAGGGCATCAAGCCTGGCCTGTCCAACTACTTTGACGAATTTCTCAGCGCCATCAAGATCTTCGGCTATCTCGAGCGGCCTGTATTCCATGAGCTGACCCGCAGTATGCAGACCCGGAAGCTCATCGCCGGCGAGACATTCAACCTAGAGGAGGAGAAAGGCTTCTGTCTCGTCGTCGACGGCCTGGTGGAGATTTTTGTCAAGTCATCAAATTACAGCCGCCGCTACGCTCACAGTCCTTACCCCGCGAGCGAGGGGCCTTCTAGCGACGATGAACACCCTGCCCCTGGACAGCAACGATACCAGTTGCTGACCGAGGTCCGAAATGGCGCTCCCATGTCGTCGTTATTCTCGATCATGTCTCTCTTTACCGAAGACGTCCCGCTGCGGCAAACAGATGAAGACGGGTCGGAGCCCGGCACCGCTCACCATAGTGCCCTCTTTTCAAACTACCCTCAGACTGCAGATTTTCGAAGACCTCCGGTCAGATCGGACTCGCTCCCGCCCACTCCTCAGCCGGAGGAGTCTGCATCGAACTCGGTAGAGAACCTGCCCGAGCACCTCGACCCTAGCCTCCCCCGTGTTCCCCCCATCTCCCTTGACGGCAATGGCTTCCCCAAACCTCAGAGACCGGTTCCCAAGAGGATTAGCACCACTTCGGCTCATCCCGACATTATCGCGAGGGCGACGGTAGACACGACTGTTGCGATCATTCCTGCTAGTGCCTTTCGACGATTGATCAAGATCTATCCCAAGGCCACAGCACATATTGTTCACGTCATTTTGTCACGCTTTCAGAGGGTCACTCTTGCAACCGCATACAACTATCTCGGCTTGTCCACCGAGGTCCTGCAAATAGAGCGCCAGATGCTCAAGTACACGACCCACCAACTCCCCAACCATCTCCGTGGCGATGCTCTCGACAGACTCAAGGAAAAGTTCAGGCGAGAGAGGGAGCGGATCGGCGAGGTGGATGTCAGCAAGGGAATAGCTCTGCACAATCCTCGCGCCGGCCGCCGCCGCCGTTCGACAGCCAGTCTTCGGAAGGAGGCAGCGTTGCAGGCTTTCTCCAAGCAGCGTACTCTCTCCATGGCTGGCTCGTCGTCTCTGGTGGTCCCTAGTGCGGGAGATCTTGCAACGCACCTGCAGCAGTCGAGAGGCGGCGCCAGCAGATCGCAGACCGTCGGTTTTACCGATGGATCGGCTTCTCAGTTCGACCTGCGGAGAGAAACCACGTCTCCTCTGGCTCAGCGGCCCTTCAACCCGTTTGCGACTCAGCGAAATGTCCATATTCCACTCGACAAGAGAGACACGATGGACGAGGACAACTTGTTCCGCGAGTCGATCCTCGAGTGTATGTTCAGGGCCATCGGCCTGACCGGAAACAGCGGTCTGAATAAGGACGCGGATTCGAACCAGGCCTCGCCACGGCTCATATCGCTTGAACAGCGACGGCAGAAAACGCTCTTTACCAACCACGCATTTGGCTTCATGGATGGGCTTGATGGATCGTTCGACGGCGAGACCGAGTCGATGACGTCCGCATCCATGCCTTCTTCGCCAAACCCACAGCTTCTGGCGCAAGACATGCAGGACGAGATGGAGATCGTCTTCTTCCCCAAGGGGTCGGTGTTGGTGGAACAAGGAGAGAGAAACCCCGGTCTATACTATGTCGTGGACGGCTTCCTGGACATCTGCACCCGAGAGATTGCTTCATCCTCTGACGCCGCCCATGCTCGTGGCAGGTCATCGATCTATGCTATGGACAGCGCCCAGCCACGCTATTCCTCACACCGGTTTGCGGACTCTATGCGCAGTGGCGATAATGTAGACGGCGCCGAAGCTAGACCCAAGACGAGTCGCCGAAGTGTTGCCTTGATCAAGCCCGGTGGCCTCGCCGGTTACGTCGGTACCATCTCGTCGTACAGGTCCTTCATCGAGGTCGTGGCGAAGACGGACGTCTATGTCGGCTTCCTCCCACTCGCATCCATTGAGAGGATTGTCGACAAATATCCCATTGTCCTCCTCGCCATGGCGAAGAGGCTGACCAATCTGCTTCCCCGGCTGATTCTGCACATCGACTTCGCCCTGGAGTGGCTGCAGGTTAACGCCGGCCAGGTCATCTACCACGAGCGAGACGAGAGCGAGGCCATCTACATTGTGTTGAACGGGCGCCTGAGATTGGTCGAAGACCGGAAGGGCGGCGGTATGAATGTCAAGGCCGAATTCGGCCAGGGCGAGAGTGTGGGCGAGCTCGAGGTGCTCACCGAGTCCTCCCGCTCCGGCACCCTGCACGCCATACGGGATACGGAGCTGGTCAAGTTCCCGCGCACGCTGTTCAAGAGCCTGGCTCAAGAGCACCCGAATATTACCATCAAGATCTCAAGGATTATCGCGTCCCGTATGAGGGCGCTGATCGACGATCCGTCGACGATGCTGGGCTTCAAGGATCCTTCCGGCAGGAGCTCGGTCAACAAGAGCTCGACCACGCTCAATCTGAGGACTGTTGCCATCTTGCCCGTCTCTGCTGGCGTGCCCGTAGCGGAGTTTGGCAATAGGCTGCTCAATGCTTTGACCGAGGTCGGAACTCCAAACGGCGCCACGTCGTTGAACAGCGCGGCCGTTCTGAACCATCTCGGGAAGCACGCATTCAACAGGATGGGCAAGCTCAAGCTATCGCAGTATCTGGCGGACCTGGAGGAGAAGTACGGGCTCGTGATCTACGTGGCCGGTAGGTCTCACTGATGGAGCGTTCATGTTTAGCGCTATCCCATGCTGACGGCAAACGCAGACACGAATGTCAACGCTCCTTGGACACAAACCTGCATCGCACAAGCCGACTGCGTCCTCCTAGTCGGCCTGGCCGATGGCTCCCCCGAAATCGGAGAGTACGAGCGCTTCATGCTCGGCATGAAGTCCACTGCGAGGAAGATTCTCGTACTCATCCATCAGGAACGCGACTCCACCCCGGGTCTTACGAGGAAGTGGCTCAAAAACCGGGTTTGGATCAACGGAGGCCATTTCCACGTGCAGATGACCTACAGTCCCAACGCGGTGCCGATCCACCCGCCAGCCAAGCCGGGGGGCCCGAGTCTCCGGGAACGAGTTCAGGTTCTGCAAGCCGAGATCCAAAAGTACACGTCCAGGAAATTGCGGCACAGCCCCTTCTACTCTCCCGATGCGCCGTTCAAGGGCGATTTCCACCGGCTGGCCCGGCGTTTGTGCGGCAAGTCCGTGGGCTTGGTCCTCGGCGGCGGCGGCGCGAGGGGCCTCGCGCACATCGGCATCATCCGCGCGATGCAGGAGGCCGGCATCCCCATCGACATTGTGGGCGGCACCTCGATTGGCGCCTTCATCGGCGCCCTGTACGCGCGGCACGCCGACTTTGTGCCGATCGTGAACGCGGCCAAGAAGTTCTCGGGCCGCATGGCCAGCGTGTGGCGGTTCGCGCTCGACCTGACGTACCCGTCGGCGTCGTACACGACGGGCCACGAGTTCAACCGGGGCATCTTCAAGGCGTTTGGCAACACGCAGATCGAGGACTTCTGGCTCGACTACTACTGCAACACGACCAACATCTCCAAGTCGCGGGCCGAGTTCCACACGAGCGGGTACGCGTGGCGGTACGTGCGGGCGTCCATGTCGCTGGCCGGCCTGCTGCCGCCGCTGTGCGACGAGGGCAGCATGCTGCTCGACGGCGGCTACGTCGACAACCTGACCGTGTCGCACATGAAGTCGCTCGGGGCCGACGTCATCTTCGCCGTCGACGTCGGCGCCCTCGACGACGACACCCCGCAGGCCTTTGGCGACTCGCTCTCGGGCCTGTGGGCCTTCTTCAACCGGTGGAACCCCTTCTCGTCGGTGCCGAACCCGCCCACGCTGGCCGAGATCCAGGCGCGCCTGGCCTACGTCAGCAGCGTGGACGCGCTCGAGCGGGCCAAGACGCTGCCGGGCTGCATCTACATGCGGCCGCCGGTCGAGGAGTACGGGACGCTCGAGTTTGGCAAGTTCAACGAGATCTACGCCGTCGGCTACGAGTACGGGCAGGAGTTCCTGGCGAAGCTGCGGGATCGCGGGGTGCTGCCTCTCGGGGAGGAGATGGGCGGCAAGAAGGCGCTCAGGAGGACGATGGCGCCGAGGAGGGCAAGCATATAGTTGGAATTATCGGGCGTTGATTGCTTTTTTACTTGTTTTGTTCTTTGTTCCTTTCCCCTTCCTTTTCTTACTACATCTCTTTCTTCTCTCTCAACAATTTTTCTTGTTCAGCAGGCGAGGTGTTGGATCTAGCATTGCTCGGTGTCTTCTGGAGTCAGTGGGGTCAGATAGCGCTGCGTTGTAACCTTGCATGTCTCTCTGTTACCTCCTCTCTAATAATGGTGGAGGAGTGTCGAGTAATCATTGATATGAGTGTCGAGTGCTCGAGTTTGCTTTTCTTTTTTTGACTAGGATCAAGGGGCACATGGCCGTGTATCCGTCTCACATGGTCGGGGTTGGTGAGGGGGAAGTAGGGGGAGGGGGTTTAGAAGAGGTGCGAGTGCTGCAGGGGCGAGAAGCCGAAACAAAGGTAAGAAGATCCCTCTGCATGCTGCGTGACCAGTGCACCACTATACTATGTATTGTCCTAGTTCAAGTTTACAGGCTTCCCGGTTATCACTTCCTGAGCGATCTCGGTCAGCAGCTTGACGGCCGTCTCGACGTGCTGCCTCTCAGTCGTCCTCACGCCCGTCATCAGCCGGATGGCGAACTTGCCGTCCAGGTTGGTGCTCGTCAGCCAGATCTTGCCCGAGGCGTTGGCCCTCTCGTACAGGGCCTTGGTCAGCGCGTTCCGCTCCTCCTCCGGCGTCGGCTCTTCTCCCGACTTGGCGGCCACGCGGAAGACGGTCAAGGCGAAGCTGGGCCCGGTGACAATCTCGAACAGGTCGGGCCTGGCCCGCAGCGCGGCGGCAAACTCCTCGCCCAGCTGCGAGGTCCGGCGGATGTGCTGCTGCATCCCCTTGATGCCGTAGGACCTCATGACGAACCAGATCTTCAGGCTCCGGAAGCGGCGGCCCAGGGGGATCTGCCACTCGCGGTAGTCGGTGACCAGGCCGCCGTCGGAGGCCTTGTTGCCGTAGACGGCCTGGTTCACGCTCAGGGCCTTGGTCAGCCAGTCGCGGTTGCGAACGAAGAAGCAGCTGGCGTCGAAGTTGACGAGCAGCCACTTGTGCATGTTCACGTCGAAGCTGTGGAAGCGCTCGATCAGGTCGATGCGGGCCGACTGCTGGACCTCCGGGCAGACGAGGGCGGCGCCGGCGTAGGCGGCGTCGACGTGGACCCAGACCTCGCCGGGCTGGCCGGGGGCCACGTGCTGGGCCAGGGCTTCGCTGATGCCCTCGAAGTCGTCGACGGAGCAGACGTCGGTGGTGCCCATGGTGGCGACCAGGAAGAAGGGCTCGAGCCCCTGGGCGCGGCACTCGGCCAGGGCGGCGGCCAGGGCCTCCTTCCGCAGCCTGTAGCCGTCTTCCTCCCGGACGGGGATGGCGCGGAAGCGGACGCCGAGGATCAGGGCGGCCTTGCGGGCGCTCGAGTGGGTCAGGGTCGTGGCGAGGGCGACCATGCGGGAGCGCTTGACCATGACGCGCTCCTCCCTCTCCTCCTCGTCGAGGCCGGACTCGGGCACCGTCTCGCGCAGGTACTTGTCGCGGGCGGCGACCATGGCGGTCAGGACGGCCTCGGAGGCGGAGCCCTGGATGACGCCGCCGCCACGGGTCGGGCCGGTGGAGAGGTAGCAGGCGGGCAGGCCGAGGGCGCGGGCGAGCCAGTCGAGCACGATGGTCTCGAGTTCGGTGACGGCGGGGGAGCAGATCCAGTTGAAGCAGGCGCCGGACAGGGCGGACGAGTAGAGCTCGCCCAGCATGGACGGGTACGAGGTTGCGCAGGGGAAGAAGGCGTGGAAGCCGGGATGGGTCCAGTGGGTGATGCCGGGCATGATCTTGGCCTCGACGTCGGCATGGATGGCGGACCACGGCTCGCCCTCCTCGGGCGCCTCGCTGGGCAGCAGCTTGCGGAGGTAGCCCGGCTCGACGGCCGACACGACATTGCGCGACCCGAGGGTCTCGAAGTAGTTGATGACTGAACAAAAGGAGGAAGGGAAAAAAAAAAGAAGAAGAAGATGTCAGTTTGGTTTCTGCGGCGTGCTTTCCCCGGTTCAGCCCGGAGTAAGGACGGCAAGCTTACTTACTCTCGTCGATGGAGGAGGTCGCCGCCTCTTTGAATTCCCGCGAGTTCATCTTGGGAGGCTGGAGTTCGTCTTCACAAGGCCGAGAGAGGGGGGGTACGTGTACAATCCACAAAAAGGCGTGACAACGGAAGCCTTCTTGTATTTGTAGCCGACTTATATTAACTATGCATAATCGTGGAAGGGAAGCAAAAGGAAAGAAATAACGATGAGGAGGAGGATAATGAGACAGGATTATCTCGTCATTTGCTCTCTCCCCACGATGCCAGGATTCCCACGTTTCCAGATATGGCGAGCACTTCCGCAAGACAGGGTGGTGCAGACCCCGAGTCCGGTGTTATTGTTCCGGGGATTCCAGAAGGAGCAGGATTGAGGGGGGAAGCAAAAATGGTCAATAAGTGGAACGTTACCGGACGTTCTCGGCGTTTATAGACCCTAACCCTTTCACCTAGACCCTCTTTTCGAGCAAATCGATCGGGTTGTGGGCACGAAAACAATAGTTAGTTAACTAGTTACATAAAACGGATTAGTGTACGGATTCCACTAGTTACCCCGTAACTTGCAGTTCTCCGGTATTACTCCGTATGTGCGAATTTAAACTTTCTTGGCCCACGAAGCAACGGCACAGACCATGCCTGCCCACAGCCCTGGTTAGCCCCTGCAAGATGACACGGCGGCGCCCATCGTGATGACGTCGTTCCCGCTTCCTTTGCATCCTTTCACCGACCTTGGAGCTTGAGCTCGGAGCGATCCCACCAAACACAACCACGGCTTCGCATTTTTTTATCTCGTTAATATTTCAATCAAATTCTCACTTGTAATTTTCTTAGCTGTATCAATCCGAGATATCTGGGGAGCTGCAGAGGGGATTTGAGCTGCAATTGCCGACTTTCTCCGACTCTTTGTTGCCATGGCGGGCTCCCGGAGCCCAAACGGGGACAAGCAGTCCTCGTCCAACTTTGAGTGAGCTGAGTCCCTGCGATCCTTCCGCGGTCTCCAATGCTGAAGCTAGCATTCGACTCGTAGCGTCGACTATGTGATTACCTACGACGTCCCCCCGCAAGGTACCATCACTTTTTCCTTTCCTTTCCTTTCCTTTCCTTCCCTCCCCGCCATCGGGCTTTCTGCATTTCGGATCCTCGCTGACCCCTCCAAGCAGAATCCGCCGAAGCAGAGGCCGCCTTCACCCAGCTGATCGAGGATCTCTCCGCCGTGGGCTTCGCAACCGAGGTTCGGCCCGGCCGCACGCCCTCCTCCCTGCTCATCTTCGTCAAACTCGCCTCCCCGGCCCAGCTCAAGTCCCAAGTCTACCGCGCCCGCGTGCAGGACTGGCTCTTTGGCGTGCGGCCCTCCGCCCCGACCCCTTCTGATCCCTCCTCCTCCTCCTCCTCCTCCTCCTCATCGCCGTCGTCAGCCAACAATGCCGCCGCCATGGACCGCTACTTTGCCGAGGAGGAGCCCGTCACCGAGGCGGAGCGGCTGCGCCTGGCCTACGAGCTCATCACGCGGCCGCGCAACGAGGGTGGCGGGGCCGGCGTCACCCCAGGCCGCAGCCGCTGGCGCTTCGTCCGCAGCATCTTCCCCCTGCACGACCGCGCCTTCAACCGCGCCTGGATCGCCGGCTGGAGCAAGAAGTACTTCCTGGACGAGTCCGATATCAACCTCATCCGCGACCGGTTCGGCGAGCAGGTCGCCTTCTACTTCGCCTTCCTGCAGTCCTACTTCCTCTTCCTCGTCTTCCCTGCCGCCTTCGGCTTCGCCGCTTGGCTGCTGCTCCGCCCCTTCTCGTGGGTTTACGCCGTGGTCAACTGCCTCTGGGCCGTCATCTTCTTCGAGCACTGGAAGATGAAGGAGGCCGACCTGGCGGTCCAGTGGGGCGTCCGGGGTGTCGGCCGGATCCAGCTGCCCAGGACGCAGTTCAAGTTTGACCGGGAGGGCATTGATCCCGTGACGGGCGAGGTGGTCAAGGTGTACTCGCCCTACAAGAGGCTGGCCAGACAGCTGCTGCAGGTGCCTTTCGCGGCCGCCTGCGTGCTGGCCCTGGGCGGGGTCATCGCCGGCTGCTTTGCCATCGAGATCTTCGTCAACGAGGTCTACAACGGCCCGTTCAAGCAGTACTTGGTGGGTTGGCCCAAAAAAAAATTGTGCCGATGCTTCGAGGGAGAATAGACTGCTAACCGAAGCGCCTCTCCTCCCCGTATCCTAGGCATTCCTGCCGACCGTTCTCCTCACCATCTTTAACCCCACGCTCACCGCGCTTCTCACCCGCTTGGCCGAGAAGCTGACCGAGATTGAGAATTACAGAACCCATGACGGTATTATTATTTACTGCCTTATGGTGTGGAGTTAAAGACTCGGTTGCGCTGACCCCGTCTTGTAGCCCACCAAGCGGCCTTTGTCCAAAAGGTCTTCGTCATCAACTTCATCACCTCCTACCTGGGCATCTTCCTGACGGCCTTCGTCTACGTGCCTTTCGGCAAGATCCTGGTCCCCTACCTCGACGTGTTCAAGCTCACTGTGCAGCGCTTCACCGCTGAGGGGCAGCCACTGCCGACCATGGACTGGAAGATCAACCCGGACAGGCTTACGCGCCAGGTCATCTACCTGACGGTGACGGCGCAGATTGTCAACTTTGCGACCGAGTTCGTCGTGCCGTACGCGAAGCGCAAGCTCTTCCGGACCGTCGAGCGGGTGCAGTCGGAGCTCTCGGACAAGGGCGGCGCGGCCGAGCGGCAGAAGAAGCGGCAGCAGCGGGACCAGCCCGAGGAGGCCGCCTTCCTCGAGCGGGTGCGCGACGAGGCCGAGCTGGACGAGTACGACGTGGCCATCGACTACCGCGAGATGGTGGTCCAGTTCGGCTACCTCTCGCTCTTCTCGGTCGTCTGGCCCCTCACCGCCTGCTCCTTCCTCGTCAACAATTGGGTCGAGGCCCGCTCCGATGCCATGAAGATCGCCGCCAACTGCAAGCGCCCCATCCCCTGGCGCGCCGACTCCATCGGGCCCTGGCTGGGCGCCCTCGGCTTCCTCTCGTGGATGGGCAGCCTCACCAGCGCCGCGCTCGTGTTCCTGTTCAAGAACGGGTGCGGCACCACCACCACCAGCAGCAGCAGCACCGGCGGGCTGGACGGCTCGCCGTGGGATATTCGCGGCTGGGCGTTGCTGCTGTCGATCCTGTTCGCCGAGCACGCCTACCTGCTCGTGCAGCTCGTGGTGAGGAGCGTGATCCGCAAGCTGGACAGCCCCGGCTTGCAGAAGGAGAGGAGCGAGCGGTACGCCATCCGGAAGAGGCTGCTCGAGAGGATGGGCGACTGGGACGTGAGCGACGATGCCCGGGCCGGCGGGCCGGGCGTCGGCGCCGCCGCCGCCGCCGGTACTGGTGAGGAGATCACGAGGGACGCGCTCGAGGAAGAGGCCAGGCGGCTGTCGGTGGCGGGCGAGGGCAAGCCGGAGCAGCTGTGAGTCTCATTTTGTTTCTTCCTTTTCGATGCATTATTTTCTGCTCTCTTCCTCCCCTCGTACCCGCCTCGATTTACGATTTAGTTTCCGTGTTTCCCCCCCCCCCTTTCCTCACTCCCTTTCAATGTGGAGAATTGGGCAAGAATCATCACTGCGGGTTGCTGACTTTGTCGCTACACAGATTCTGGCAGAGACAGAGGAGTGCTGCCGAGACGATCCAGGTCGGCAGGGCTCTAATTGCCGAGGCCAGAGCATAGCGATGCCGTAGTGGAACTGATCGGGCCGCGTGGGACTGCTCATCACTTGCGCAGACCGCCCACAAACAGGGGCCAAGCAAGACCAGTACTCATGCAGGTTTACCCTGCTACAATTGAGGTGGGGGCGTGGGCGCGTGGGCGCTTTGTAAAGAAACTGCGATGGATGGTTTGAATTGGAGCGAACCCTGAGTGCTGTAGGTGAATGAGTTGATACATCGAGAGACTGCTGAAACTGGAGGTATCTGAGTCTCTTCACATTGTCAAAAGATAAGGTTACCTTGTACCGAGACGACGGTTTGGCGATCTTAACCTAGGTCGATACAAAAGTCTGCCTCAAAGAGCCCCCATTGTCTAGCGATCAATCAGGACGGTACATACATACTACATACAGAGTACATTCCATAGTACCTTCTTTCACCAAGGTAGGTATCTGTGATGTAACCGCAGCGTGTTCAAGCTTGGTTTCATTCCCATCTGCCGGAACCCCGCCGAGCGAGTTCGGTCCGAGCGCTGGTCTATTCTCCCAACGCGTTGTTCGATCTAGGGTTGAGTCGGGGCAATGACTGCCGAGACGACAGGGATAGTGGAAATAAGTCATTCCATGTCTTGTGGTAAGGATGTACGGAGTACCTACACCGAGTCAATGCATGTGCCTAGTGCAGTATGTACATGTACATATGTTACGTATGTATGTACACTACCATAAGTACCTTACCTTTGCACTTGGGCCCCTCCAAAAAAAAAAAAAAAATACTGCGATTCACGGCGGAGTATCCGTACACACTATCTCCTCGGTTGCCCCTCGCCTTCTTTTATTGGGCTGTATCTTCGGCTGACTTCGGCAGAGTACGGAGTCTGTAGCATTCACTAAGTGCGCAGCGCGCTTGAACACAACCCAACGAGAAAGCAGGCAAATAAGCACAGGTTGTTACCCAAGTCCTTACTCCACACTCCCCGCCATCCCAAGAGTCTTGGTCAGTCTTGGCTCGACTCGTCCCCCACATGGGACATGGGACGACAAGCGCCGACGACGGCTAATACACTAAGGCGATTGGAGAATTGGTTCGGCCCATTCCCGGTTTGCATCCGCATAACTCACCTTCCTCGCAGAACCCATCCTCCTCGGCCACTCTGCCTCGAATCACCTTTTCTCAAATTCCTTCTTTCCCTTGTTTGAATGCACAACTTCAAGGCGAATTTCAGTTTTAGCTGCGTGTGATTCTAGAACGGTATCTTTTAGGATTGGGCACATCTGCGCAAACTTGTTGCCGCAACCCGCTGCATTATCGCAAAACATCGAGCTCGGCATTAGTCGCTTCGAGCCGAGCCGTCATAAGAGAAGAACAGCAGAATATGGCGCCATTGACAGGTGTTGAGATCGCAAAGCACAACAAGCCCGACGACTGTTGGGTAATCGTTCATGTACGATGGTTTCCCGTTCAATCCAGTCCGGCATTCCATTAACGACGGCTCGTCATAGGGAAGAGCATATGATGTCACCGAGTTCCTGCCGGGTATGGTTCTCTTGAAGTTGAAAAAAAATGCCTTGAAGCATGGAGCTCGAGACTGAAGACTGACGCTCTGCAGAACACCCGGGAGGGACCAAGATCATCCTCAAATATGCGGTGAGGCTCTCCCCTCTGCCTCTCTCAACGGCGGCTGCTGCTGCTGCTTCTGCTGCTGCTACGCAGATGCTAACGACTACCAGGGCAAAGATGCCACAGAGGAGTTCGACCCCATCCACCCGCCTGACACCCTGGAAAAGTACCTGCCCAAGTCCAAGCACCTGGGTCCGGTAGACATGTCGACGGTAGTCCAGGTGAAGGCCGAGGAATCCCCGGAGGAGAAGGAGCGGATGAAGCGCATTCAGGAAATGCCCGCCCTCAACCAGTGCTACAACCTTCTCGACTTTGAAGCCGTCGCTCGCAGGGTCATGAAGAAGACGGCGTGGGGGTACTACTCCAGCGCGGCCGATGACGAGATTGTAAGCTCACGCAACCGCTGTCCGAACCCGGGATCGGGTCCGCCCTCTCTCCTCCCTTCCGCCCCCTTCCTTCCTTCGTCAGCCGACTAACCGGACGTGTGAAACTTCCCAGACGCTCCGCGAGAACCACTCTGCTTTCCACCGCATCTGGTTCCGGCCCCGGATCCTGGTCGACGTTGAGAAGGTCGACTTTAGCACCACCATGCTGGGCACGCCCTGCTCCGTCCCGTTCTACGTCACCGCCACCGCCCTGGGCAAGCTCGGTCACGTCGAGGGCGAAGTCGTGCTCACGCGGGCGGCGCACAAGCACAACGTGATCCAGATGATCCCGACGCTCGCCTCGTGCGCCTTTGACGAGATCGTGGACGCCGCCGGGCCGGGCCAGGTCCAGTGGCTGCAGCTGTACGTCAACAAGGACCGGGCCATCACGCAGCGCATCGTGCAGCACGCCGAGAAGCGCGGGTGCAAGGGTCTCTTCATCACGGTGGACGCGCCGCAGCTGGGCCGCCGCGAGAAGGACATGCGGATGAAGTTCACGGAGCAGGGCAGCAACGTGCAGAGCGGCCAGGCGACCGACACGTCGCAGGGTGCGGCCCGCGCCATTAGCAGCTTCATCGACCCGGCCCTGAGCTGGGCCGACATCCCATGGTTCCGCTCCATCACCAAGATGCCCATCGTGCTCAAGGGCGTCCAGCGGGTCGAGGACGTGGTGCGCGCCGCCGAGGCCGGCGTCCAGGGCGTCGTCCTGTCCAACCACGGCGGCCGCCAGCTCGAGTTCGCCCGGTCCGGCATCGAGATCCTGGCCGAGACCATGCCGGTCCTGCGCAAGCTCGGGCTCGACAACAAGATCGAGGTCTACATCGACGGCGGCATCCGGCGCGCCACCGACATCCTCAAGGCCCTCTGCCTCGGTGCCAAGGGCGTCGGCATCGGCCGCCCCTTCCTGTACGCCATGTCGGCCTACGGCCAAGAGGGCGTCGAGCGCGCCATGCAGCTGCTCAAGGACGAGATGGAGATGGGCATGCGCCTGATCGGCGCCCAGACCATCGCCGACCTGAACCCCTCCATGGTCGACGCCCGCAGCCTCTTCAACCACAGCTCGCCACCCCTCGACAGCCTGTCTCACGCCGTGTACGAACCCCTCGTAAACCCGCCGCAGAGGTTGTCGGTGACGGGGGAGAAGGCGGAGAAGGCGAAGCTGTGAAGGAAAAGGGGAAGGGGAGGAATCTTGGGTGGAGACGTGACGTGTGCCTGGTTTCTTTCACCAGAAGAGATTTACGGAGTACACATGGCAGAGCGTTGACTGCACCTCATTACGGGCATGTTGGATAGAAGAAAGGGGATTTTTTTTTTTTTTGTTTTGGTTCTGGTGCATTGTTGTTGGACTAAGTTACTTCCTAGGAACTGGCAACATGTTTTTTTTTTCTCTCCTTATTTTGCGTTTTTTTCCTTCCTCTTACTCTTTCCCTACTTCTCGCTACCTTGGGTGTTCCCCAGTCTCACAAAACCCTATAAATCCGCCTAAACTATCTTTCTACTGAGCCTTCTCTTCCCTCCTGCTCTTTACCCAGGAACCAAGCAATTTTCACCGCTTAGGCTATGACGTCAGTTGAGCCGCTGCAAGGCCTCCCCCGTTTCAGTCACGAGCCGCCCGGCAATCAGCCCCAATTCCACCTGCAGTTGCTTGCATGCCGTCAGCTGCACCCGCTCACTGCCCAACAACGATAGCCCTGCGTTTCCCCGCGTCCCCGCGCCCAGCCTCCCAAGCTCGGGTGAAACCACAACAAGACAGCTTCATTTCGTGCAGCGCTCGGCGCAACCCTTCATCCAAGTTATGGGTACGCGCAACATCAGCTTCCCGCCCAGCCGCCCGATCGACAGCGTCAGTCCGCCATAATTATCGGGCCCAAAAAACAAGCTCAACAAGCGGCAAACTCAGGGCAGAATTGGCGGGTTTTTTTCTTCTTTGCACACACACGCGCGCATTCATGCGCCCATACGCACATTAGCGCATCATCTTTCCACATCTCATTGCATTGCATTGCATCGCATCGCATCGCATCGCATCGCATCGTACCACATTGGGCGTTTTGAGTCATCTCCAAAACCACAACGGCGGACCGCGGGCGGATCAGCTCAAAACCAAACCTGGTAGCCTCCCGCCGCCAAACATGTCGTCGTCCCTCGAAGCCAAGATTGTCGTCCTCGGCGCCCAGGGCGTCGGCAAGACGTCGCTGGTGATGCGATACTGCAAGGGTTCCTTCGTACCCTCGCAGATCACGTCCACCGTCGGCGCCAGCTTCCTGACCAAGCGCGTGGTCGACACCGACACCGACACCTTGGTGCGGCTGCAGATCTGGGATACCGGTATGCCTCTCTAACTGTTCCCCATATTCTCCCCTCCCCTCCCCTCCCGTTCCCCAACAGCCGGGCTTTCCACAGAACACCTCTCTCCCATCACCCCCTTCCCGTCAAAAAATGTAATGAGTTGCGTAGCAGAATCCCCTCCTCCCCCAAACTAACGTGCTCGTCCGGCCGTCCGCCTTCACGGCGACAAAACAACAAAAACAGCCGGTCAGGAACGCTTCCGGTCCATCTCGCGGCTCTACTACCGCGGCGCCAACGCCTGCATCCTCTGCTACTCCATCACCGACGCCGCCTCCTTCGCCGAGATGGGCGTCTGGCTGACCGAGCTGCGCCGCAACCTGCCGCCCGACATCGTCCTGCACGTCGTCGGCACCAAGGCCGACATCGTCGCCCGCGACCCCTCCCGCCGCGAGGTCCCCTTTGAGCGCTGCATCGCCTACGTCGCCGAGAACCTCAACCCGGGAATGGGCTCCACCCCGCCCCCAAGCGCCGGCGGGTTCCTCGGCCCAGCGGGGACCGGAGCCGGAGCCGGGTCGGGGGCGGGGGATGGAGCCGGGACGGGGACGGGATTCGGGTTCGGGGCGGTCGAGCCGCGCACGCCGAGCAGCAAGCGGTCGTCCGGCTTCTGGGGCCAGGAGGTCGGCTGGGACGCGTGCCACGAGATCTCGGCCGAGTCGGGCGAGGGCGTCGAGGAGGTCTTCCGCGTCGTCACGCGCAAGCTGGTCGAGCAGAACCGCCGCATGCAGGCCGCCCTGCTGGCCGCCGCCGCGTCGCCCGCGGCACCCCCCGGCCTCGGCCCCGGCCTCGCCGGCCTCGCCGGCCCCGGAGGATCCGACCCCTCCTCCTCCGGCTTCCCCGGTTTCGGCGCCGCCGCCACCGCCGACGGCGCCGACGGCTCCTCCGGCGCGCCCGGATACTTTGACGCCGCCAACGCCCGCGGCAGCTTCCGCGTCGGCAGGGACCGCCGCAGCTGGCTGTTCTCGCCCGGCTTCGGCCCCGTCATTGGTATCGGCGGCGGCGGCGGCGGCGGAGACGGGAACGAGGAGGAGAGGGCCGCGTGGCCCGGCGGCGGCGGTGGTGGCGGTGGCGGTGGCGGCGGCCGCGAGCAAAGGGGCGGCAAGAACAGGGGTGGTTGCTGCTGAGCTGAGCTGAGCTCAAACCCCCCCC